>NW_007246244.1:1473-4930 GCF_000164805.1 Carlito syrichta | reverse complement strand
TGGCTAGTTAGTTAAGTCAGCTTGTTTAGTCAGCCTGATAGCCAGCTTGCCAGCTAGGTAGCTAGCTAGTTATGTCAACTGTACAGTCATTTGACTAGATAGTTAAGTCACCAAGATAAGTCAGCTCACTAGCCCACTGACTAGCTAGTTATTTTGCTATTTAAGCCAACTGGCTATATAGCTGGCTAGCTAGATAAGTCGCCTTGTTAATTCAAGTGAATAGTCACCTGGCTAGCTATGTAGCAAGCTACTTAGTTCAACTGGCTAGAAAGCAGGTCAGCTATTTAGGAGAGCAAGTTAACTCAGTTGGCTACCCAGTTGGCTAGCTCGGAAGTGACCTAGTTAAGTCAGTTGGCTGTCCAAATGGCTAGTTAATTAAGTCAGCAAGTTAAGTTAGCTGGCTATCTAAGTGGCTAGAGAGGTAGAGAGCTAGTTACATCAGCTGGCTAGCCAGGTGTATAACATAGTAAGTCAGATAGTTTAGTCACCTGGCTGACCAACTGCCTACCTCATTTATCAAGTAGTTATTTCAGCCTGATTATCAGCTTCCTAGCTAGTATAGTCACCTGGTTAAGTCAGTTGGCTAACCTGATCACTTGCTAGTCAAAATTCTAGTCAATTCAGATAGCTAGACAGCTGGCTAGCTAATTTCAGCTAGTTAACTCAGCTGGCTAGCTTAGTAACTAGGTAATTAAGTCAGCTCTTTATGTCAACTGGCTAGATAGTTAAGTCATCAAGTTATAAATGCTAGCTAGATAGCTAGCTAGGTAGCTAGCTCGTTATTTCAGGTTGTTAAGTCAGTTGGCTATTTAGGAAACTAGTAAGTTGTCAGCTAGTTAAGTGAGTTTTTGAGCAAGTTAATAAGCTTGTTAAGTCAGCTGGCTAGCCAGCTTCCTAGATGGGTGGCTAGCTAGTTTAGTCAGCTGGCTAGCCAGTTTGTTAGCTGGGTAGCTAGGTTGTTAGGTCAGCTGGCAAGACAGCAGGATAGATAGGTAGCTAGCTAATTAAGTTAGCTGGCTAGCCTGCTGTTGATCAACTGATGTTAGCTAGTTAAGTCAGCTGGCTAGCCAGTTGGCTAACTAGTTATGTCACATAGTTGAGTTAGCTGGTTAAGTCAGCTAGTTAACTCAAGTGGATAGCCATCTGGGTAGTTAGGTAGCTAGCTAGTTAAGTCATTTGGCTAGCCAGCTGGCTTGCTGGTTAAGTCAGCTAGTTAAGTCAGCTGACAAGCCACATGGGTAGGTAGCTAGCTAGCTAATTAAGTCTGCTGGCTAGCTGGCTGCTTAACTACTTAAGTCAGTGAGTTAAGTGAGCTGGCTAGCCAGCTAACTAGCTAGGTTTCTAGCTAGTTAAGGCAACTGGCTAGCCAGATGGCTGTCACGTTAAGTCAACTAGTTAAGACAGCTAGATAACTGGCTGACTATCAAGGTTGCTGGCAAGATAAGCCATCTGGTTATCAGGCTTTTCAGGTAGGTGGCCAGCCAGTTAAGCTGGCTTGCTAGCCAGCTGACCAGCAGGGTTTCTGGCTAGCTAATCTGGCAGGCAATTTGATTGTCCAGCCATCCAGCTGGCTATTTAAGCTGGCTGCCTATCCAGTTGGTCAGCCCGCTAGCTAGCTAGCTGACTGCCTAGCCTGCTAGCCAGCCAGGTAAGTAGCTTGTTAAGACAGCTGGCTAGCCCTCTAGCCAACCAGGGAACTAGTTAGTTAAGTTAGCTGACTCACCAGCAAAAGAGCCAACTAACTAGTCAGCTAGTTAACTCATCTATCTAGCCCGTTAGCTAGTTAAGTCAGCTAGCAAATTAGCTATCAAATCAGCTACTGAGTTATGTCAGCTAACTAGTCAGGTTGATAGTCACCTAGCTGGTTGAATCAGTTAGCAAGTCAGCTAGCTATTCAGCTAGATAGTTAAATCAGCTAGCCATCTAACTACCCAGTTAGCAAGCTAGCTAAGTCAACTAGTTACACAGCTAGATAGCTTATTTGCTAGCTAGTTATGTCAGCTAGACAGCCAACTAGCTAATCAACTAACTAGTTAAGTCAGCTAGCAACTCAGCTAGGTACTTAACTAACTAGTCAGTTAGCAACTCAGCTAGCTTGTCAGCTAACTAGTGGGCTCACTCACTTTCCATCTAGTCAGGTAACTAATCGGATCTCTCACCTGACAACCGTTCAGCAAAATAGTCAGCTTGCTCACCAGCCAACAGGTCAAATAACTTGTCAGCTCACTTGCAAGCCAACAGGTAAGCTAACTAGTTGGCTTCTTCACCAGTCAACTAGTTAAGTCAGCTCACCAGTCAGCTCACTCGCTGATTGACTAGTTAAGGCAGCTCACCCATCAGCTCACTGGCTGGCCATTTTAAGTCAGCTCACTGGTTGACTCAATCACTGGTTGACTAGTTAAGTCTTCTGAGCTGTTGACTCACTCACAAGCTGACTAAATTCAGCTTACCAGTCAGCGCACTAGCTGGCCAATTAGTTAAGTCAACTGACCAGTCGGCTCACTCGCTGGCTGCCTACTTAAATCAGCTGACTTATTGCCTCAGTCACCGGCTGACTAATTAAGTCAGCTGACACTTTGGCTCACTCACCGGCCAACTAGTTAAGTCAGATCACCTGAAGGCTCATTTGCAGGGCGACTACTTAAGTCAACTAATGGGTCAGTCTACTACCTGGCCAACTTATTGAGTCTGCTAACCAATCACCTGACTAATCGGCCACCTTTTCAGCTTATAAGTTAGCTTAGCTAACTACTCAGCCGACTAGTTAGGCCAGCTAAATAGTCAGCCTACTAACCGGATGAATAGTTAGTTCAGCAAACCAGCATGCCAACTAGTTAACCGAGCTTATTAGTGGGATAACTCGTCAGTCAACTATTTTGCCCAGCTTACTAGTCGGCCGAGTAATTGGCCAACATGTTAAGCTGGCTAACAAGTCTGCCCCATTCAGCCAATGTTTTAAAAAAGCTAAATAGTCGGCTGACTCGTCACCCAAGTTAAGTCTCCTAGCTTACTCAACCTACTAGTTAATTCAGATAATATGCTTGTTAACTAACTAGTTGCAACAGTTAACTAACTCATTAACCAACTCGTTAAATCAGCTAGCTACCTCGTTAGCCAACTAGTTAAGTCAGCTAACTAAATATGCTAGCTAAACTGCTAGCTAGTTAAGTCAGATAGCTAAGTCAGCTATCTCACTAATTAGCTAACTATTTAAGACAGCTACTTAAGCCTTCTACCTAAGTAGTTAGCTAATTAGTAAAGTCATCTAGTTATTCAGCTAGTTAAATAGTTAGCTAACTTTTTAATTCAGGTAGTTAAGTCAGCTAGCTATCTAGTTAAGTAAGCCAATTAAGTAAGCTAGCTAAGTAGTTAAGTAAGCTAGGTAAGTCAGCTAGTTAAGTGAACTTTCTAGCATAATCAGCTGGTTAGACAGCTAGCTTGCTAGTTAGCTAATGGG
>NW_007246244.1:0-1227 GCF_000164805.1 Carlito syrichta | reverse complement strand
CAAGTTAGCTAGGTAGTTAGGTAGTTAAATAATCTGTCAAGCCAGAAGGCTATGTAGGTAGGTAGCTAGTTATGTCAGCTGGCTAGCCATCCGGCATCTAGTTAAGTCAGCTAGTTAAGTCAGGTGGCTATCCAGCTGTCTAGCTAGGTAGCTAGCTAGTTAAATCTGTTGGCTAGCCAGCTGGCTACTTCATTAACTCAGCCTGTTAAATCAGCTGGCTAGCCTGCTGGCTAGCTAGATAACTAGGCAATTAAGTAAGATGGCTAGCCAGCTGGCTAGTTAGTTAAGTCATCTAGTTAAGTTAGCTTGTTAGCCAGCTTGCTAGCTAGGTAGATAGCTAGTTATGCCAACTGTATAGCCAGCTGGATATATAGTTAAGTCACCTAGTTAAGTCAGATGACTAGCCCGCTGACTAGCTAAGTAGCTTGCTAATTATTCAGGTGGATAGACAGCTGACTAGTTAGATATGTCACCTAGTAAATTCAGTTAGATATTCAGATGGCTACCTATGTTTCAAGCTAGTTAATTCAACTGGCTAGAAAGCAGACCAGCCTGTTAAGACAGCTAGTTAAGCCAGCTGTCTCACCAGCTGGCTATCTAGGTAGTGACCTAGTTAAGCCAGTTCACTAGCCAGCTGACTAGCTAATGAAGTCAGCTAGTTAAGTCAGCTGACTATCCAGGTGGCTAGAGAGGTAGAGAGCTAGTTGAGAGGACTGGCTAGCCAGGTGGATTACTAGTTAATTCAGCTAGTTTAGACACCTCGCTGACCAGCTAACTAGCTCATTAATCAATTAGTTAACTCAGCCGACTAACCAGTTGGCTAGCTAATTCAGTCACCTCATTAAGTCAGTTGGCTCACCAGCATGCTAGCTAGTTAAAAAGCTAGTTAAGTCAGACGGCTAGAGAGCTGGCTAGCTAGTTATTTCAGCTAGTTAATTCAGCTGGATAGCTAGGCAGTTAGCTACTTAAGTCAGCTAGCTGACTAATTAAGTCAGCTAGATAAGTCAGCTAGCTAATTAGATAGCTAGCTATATATCTAGCTGGTTGTTTAAGCTACTGAATTCAGCTGGCTAGCTAGGTAACTAGGTACTTAAGTCAGCTAGATAAGTCAGCTGACTACTTAGTTAATTCAGCTAGTTAAGTAAGCTGGCTAGCAATCTGGATAGCTAGTTAGGTCACCTAGTAAAGTCAACTGACTAGCCTGCTGGATAGCTAGGTAGCTTGATA
>NW_007246243.1:55128-57452 GCF_000164805.1 Carlito syrichta | reverse complement strand
GGCTAGCCAGCTGGCAAGCTAATTAAGTCAGCTAGGTAAGTCAGCTGGCTAGCCAGCTAGCTAGCTAGGTAGAGAGCTAGTTATATCAGCTAGTTGCATCAGTTGGCTAGGTAGGTAGTTACACAATTAAGTTAGCTGGCTATCCAGCTGCCTAGCTACTTAAGTCAGCTAGTTAAGAAAGCTGGATAGTCAGCTGGCAATCTAGGTACCTAGCTAGCTATGTCAACTATCTAGCCAGCTGGCTAGCTAGTTCTGTCACCTAGTTAAGTCAGCTGAGAAGGCAGCTGGCTAGCTACGTAGCTTGCTAGTGAAATCAGCAGGTAATTTTACTGGCTATCTAGATAAGTCACCAAGTTAATTCAGCTGGATAGCCAGGTGCTTTGCTATGTAGCAAACTAGTTAATTCAGCTGTCTAGAAACAGGCCAGCTAGTTAAGACAGCTAGTTAAGTCAGCTGTCTAGCAAACTGGATGGTTAGGTAGTTAACTAGTTAAGTCAGTGACTAGCCAGCTGGCTACATAGTTATGTCAACTAGTTAAATCAGCTGGCTATCCATGTGGCTAGAGAGATAGAGAGCTAGCTAAGTCATCTGGCTTGCCGCCTGGGTATCTAGTTAAGTCAGCTAGTATAGTCACTGGCTGGCCAGCTGCCTAACTCATTCATCAACTAGTTAAGTAAGCTGGCTAACCAGCTGGCTAGCTATTTAATCACCTCGTTAAGTCAGTTGGTTAACCAGCTCGTTAGCTAGTTAAAAAGCTAGTTAAGTCAGATGGCTAGACAGCTGACTAGCTAGTTCTTTCAGATAGTTAAGTCAGCTTGCTAGCTAGATAGATAGATAGTTAAATCAGCTATATATATCAGCTAGCTAGCTAGTTAAGTCATCTCGTTAAGTGACCTAGCTAAGTAGTTAGCTAGCTAGGGAGCTAGCTAGCTATTTCAGCTAGTAAAGTCAGCTGGCTAGCTGAGTAGCTAGCGAGTTAAGTCAGCTAATTAATCAGCTGGCTAGCCAGCGGCCTTGATGTGTAGCTAGCTTGTTAAGTCAGGTGGCTAGCCAGCTTGCTAGCTACTTAAGTCACCTAGTTAAGTCAGCTTGCTAGTCAGCTGTTTGACTAGTTAGCTAGGTAGTTAAGTCAGCTGGAAAACCAGTGAGTACGTAGGTGGCTAGCTATTTAAGTCAGATGGTTAGCCACCTGTCTAGCTAGTGTTGTCTACTAGTTAAGTAAGTGGGCTAACCAGCTGACTATCTAGTTATATCAGCTAGTTGAGTCAGCAGGCTAGACAGCTGGCTAGCTGGTTGTCAGCTAGTTAATTCAAGTGACTTGCCAACTGGCTAGCTAGGTAGCTCGCTAGTTATATCAGTTGGCTAGCCACCTGGCTAGTTTGTCAGATAGTTCAGTCAGCAGTCTAGCCAATTTGCTAGGTAGGTAGCTATGTAATTAAGTAAGCTGGCTAGCTGGCTGGGTAGCTAGTTAATTCAATGAGTTAAGGGAGCTGGCTAGCCAGCTGGCTAGATAGGTGGCTAGCTAGTTAAGCCAGCTGGCTAGTTGTATGGCTATCTGGTTAATCAGCTAGTTAAGTAAGCTTGTTAGGCGACAGGCTAGCTAGGTGGCTGGCAAGTTAAGCTGGCTGGTTAGGAGACTGCTCAGGTAGGTGGCACATTAGTTAAGGCAGTTGGCTCTTCGGCTAAACAGCAGGGTGCCTGGCTAGTTAATCCAGCTGACTATCTGACTGTCCAGCCAGCCGGATGGCTATAAAAGCCGGTTGGTTAGCCACCTGGTCAGCCCACTAGCTAGCTAGCAGGCTGCCTATAGAGCTAACCAGTCAGGTAGCTAGCTAGCTAGTTAAGCCAGCTGTCTAGCCAAGTAGACAACCAGTTAACTAACTCGTTAAGAAAGTTGGATACCCAGCTAACCAGCAAAGTAGCTAGTCAGTTAGTTAAGTCAGCTAGCATCTCAGCTAGCTAGTGAAGTCAGCAAGCTAGAGAGTTAGATAGCTTGTTTGCTAGCTATTTATGTTGGCTAGTTAGACAGCTAGCTAGACAACTAGCTAGTTAAGTCAGCTAGCAAATCAGCTAGTTACTTAGCTAGCTAGTCAGCTAGCAACTCAGCTATCTGGTCAGATAACTATTGGGCTCACTCACTTTCCATCAGGTCAGCTAATTAGTCAGCTCGCTCACCTGAAAACCAGTCAGCAAACTGGCCAGCTCGTTTGCCAGCCAACAGGTCAACTAAATTGTTGGCTGGCTCGGAGGCCAACAAGTGAGCTAACTAGTCGGCTTTCTCACCAGCTGACTAGTTAAATCAGCTCACCAGTTGGCTCGCTCTT
>NW_007246243.1:39148-54876 GCF_000164805.1 Carlito syrichta | reverse complement strand
AATCGTCCGACTAGTCAGCCAACTGGTCAGCTGACAAGTTAGGTCAGCTAACTTGTAGGCCGACCAGTTAGATCAGTTAGTCAGCCAACTAGTCAGCCGACTATTAGGTGATCAAACTAGCCAGCCAACTAGCTAACAGAACTAACTTGTGGGCCAACTTGACAGTCAACTAATTAACCCAGCTAATTAGTCAACCACCTAGATGGCCGACTTGTTAAGCCAGCTAACAAGTCAGCTGAGTAGTCAGCCAACATGTCAAACCAGATAAGTAGTCGTCTGCATCGTCTGCCAACAAGTTAAGTCACCTAGCTAACAGGTTACCGAAATAATTAAGACAGCTAGTTAACTCATTGCCAAATAGTTAAAACAGTTAGCTAACTCGCTAACCAACTCATTAAGTCAGCTAGCTATCTAATTAGCCAACTGGTTAAGTCAGCTAGCTAAGTCAGCTCACTAATAAGCTAGCTAGCTAAGTCACCTAGCTAAGATAACTAGCTCACTAGTTAACTGACTATTTAAGTCAGCTACTAAAGCCTGCTACCTAAATAGTTTGTTAACTTGTTAATTCAACTAGTTATTCAGCTAGCTAAATAGTTAGGTAACTATTTAAATCAGGTAGTTAAGTCAGGTAGCAAACTAGTTAAGTCAGTCAGGTAAGTCAGCGAGCTAAGTGGTTAAGTGAGCTACCTAAGTCAGCTAGTTCAGTCAGCTGCCTAATCTGGTAAACTGGTTTAGACAGCTAGCTAGGTAATTAGCTAATGGGTTAAGTCATCAGGTTGAATGAGGTAGTTAGCTAGTTAACTATTGGGTTAAGTCAGCTGGTTGAGTCAGCAGGCTAGTTAGTTAGCAAATGGATTGAGTCAGCTGTTTGAGTAGGATAGCTAGCTAGTTAGCTAACCAGTTAAATCAGCTGCATTAGTCAGCTAACTAGCTAGTTAACTAACGAGTTAAGTCAGCAGGTATGTCAGCTAGCTAGCTCATTAGTTAACGAGTTAAGTCAGATGATTAAGTCAGCTAGCTAGAATGTTAGACAACGAGTAAGCTAACTACGTAGCCATCTGGTTAAGTCAGTTAACTATTTAAGTCAGCTTGGTAGCTAGGTAGCTAGGTAGTTAGCTAATTTCTTAAGTCAGCTGACTAGCTATGTAGCTAGCTAGTTAGATAACTATTTAAGTCAGTTGGCTAACTAGGTAGTTAGCTTAATTCAGCTAGTTAAGTCAACTGACTAGCAAGCTAGCTAGCTAGGTAGTGAGCCAGTTAAGTGTGCTGGCTAGCCAGCTGGCTAGCTGGTTAATTCAGCTAGTTAAGAGAGCTGGCAAGCCAACTGTCAATGTAGGCAGCTAGCTAGTTAAGTCAACTAGAGAGCTACCTGGACAGCTAGTGATGTCAGTGAGTCAAATCAGCTGTGTAGCCAACTGGGTATCTGATTAAGTCAGCTAGTTTAGTCAGCTGTCTAGCCAGATGTCTAGGTAGGTAGCTTACTAGATAAGTCAGCTTGCTAGCCAGCAGGCTAGCTGTTCAAGTCAGCTAATTTAGTCAGCAAGCTTGTCTGCTGGCTAGGTACATAGCTAGCTAGTTAATTGAGCTGACTAGCCAGCTTGCTAGCTAAAGTCAGCTAGGTTAAGTCAGCTGGCTAGCCAGATGGCTTGATAAGTAGCCAGCTATTTAAGGCAGCTCTCTAGCCAGCTGACATGCCGGTTAAGTCAGCTAGTTAAGTCACCTGGTAACCAGCTGCCTAACTAGTCAATTCGACTTGTTAAGTCACTTGACTATCCTGCTGGTAAGCTAGCTAAAAATTTAGTTAAGTCAGATGACTAGTCATCTGGCTAGCTAGTTATTTCAGTTAGTTAATACAACTGGCTAGAGAGGAAGCTAGATATACAAGTCAGCTAGTCATGTCAGGTAGCTTGCTAGTTAAGTCAGCTAGCTAAGTCAGCTGGCTAGTTAGATAGCTAGCTACATAGCTAGTTACTTAAGACAGCTAGCTACATAGCTAGTTACTTAAGACAGCTAGCTATGCCACTGGCTAACTAGGTACCTAGCTGGTTGTCAGCTAGTTAAGTCAGCTTGCCAGTTTGTTAAGTCAGCGAGTTAAGTCAGCTGGCTTGCCAACTGGCTAGGTAGGTAACAAGCTAGTTAAATCTGCTGGCTAGCAAGTGGGATAGCTAGTTAAGTCAAATAGTTATTCAGTTGGCTTTCCAACTGGAAAGCTAGGTAGCTAGCTAGTTAAGTTAACTGGCTAGCCAGCTAGCATAATGGTTAAGACAGCTAGTTAATTCAGCTGGCCGGAAAGCTGGCTAGCAGGTAAATTCAGCTAGTTAAGTCATCTGTCCAGCCAGCTTTCTAGCTAGGCAGCTAGTGAAGTCAGCTAGGTAAGTCAGCTGGCTAGCTAGGTAGCTAGCTAGTTAAGAAAGCTAGATAAGGCAGCTGGCTAGCTAGTTAAGTCAGTTACTTAAGACAGCTGTCTAGCCAGCTGCCTAGCAGGGTAGCTAGCTACTTAAGGCAGCTGGCTAGCCAGCTGGCTAGCTAGTTAAGTAGCCTAGTTAAGTCAGCACGCTGGACAGCAGGTTAGCTAGGTAGGTAGGTAGTTAATTTAGCTAACAAGCCAGCGGATTATGTAGGTAGGTAGCTAGGTAAGTCAGCTGGATAGCAATTAAACTATCTAGTTATGTCAGCTAGTTAAGATAGCTGGCTATCCAGCTTCCTAGCCAGGTAGCTAGGTAGTTAAGTCTGCTGGCTAGCCAGCTGGCTACTTCGTTAAGTAAGCTAGTTAAATTAGCTGGCTAGGCTGCTGGCTACATATATAAATAGGCAATTAAGTCAGCTGGCTAGCCAGTTGGACAGCTAGTTAAGTCAGCAAGTTTAGTCAGCTGGCTAACTAGCTGGCTAGTTAGTTAATTCAGTTCATTAAGTCAGTTGTCTAGCCAGCTGGCTAACTGGTTAAAAAGCTAGTTACATCAGATTGGTAGCCTACTGGCTCGCTATATATTTCAGATAGTTAAGTTCTCTGGCTAGTTAGGAGTTAACTAGTTAAGTCAGCTAGATATGTCAGCTAGCTAGATATAAAAGTCAACTTATTAACTAAACTAGATACATGTTAGCTAACTAGGTATCTAGCTAGTTAAAACAGCTAGTTAAGTCAGCTGGCTAGCTAAGTAGCTACCTAGTTAAATCAGCTAGTTAAGTCAGCTTGCTTGCTAGTTAATTCAGCGAGTTAAGTCAGCTGGCTAGCCAGCTGCCTAGCAGGATAGCAAGCTAGATATGTCAGCTGGCTAGCCAGCTAGATAGGCTAGTTAAGTCACCTAGTTAAGTCAGCACTCTGGACAGCAGTTTAGCTAGGTATATTGCTAGTTAAGTCAGCGGGCTAGACATCAGGTGTCTAGGTATGTCACCTAGATAAGTCAGCTGGCTATTCACCTGTCTAGCTAGGTAGCTAGTTAGTTAAGTCTGCTGGCTAGCCAACTGGCTACTTCATTAAGTCAGCTAGTTAAGTCAGCTGGATGGCCTGCTGGCTTGCCAGGTAGCTGGGCAAATAGTTCAGCTGGCTAGCCAGCTGTCTAGCTAGTTAATTCAGCTAGTAAAGTCAACTGGCAAGTCAGCATGCTAGCTAGGTAGCTAGCTAGTTATGTCAGCTGTCTATCCAATTGGTTAGATAGTTAAGTGACCAAGATAAGACAGCTGACTAGCCAGGTAGTCAGCTAGGTACGTAGCTTTTCAGTTATGTCAGCTCTCTAGGCAGCTTACTAGCAAGATGTCACCTAGTTAATTCAGCTGGATAGGCAGCTGGATAGTTATGTAGCAAGCTAGCTAATTCAACTGGTTAGAAAGCAGGCCAGCTAGTTAATACAGCTAGTTAAGTCAGCAGGCTAGCCTGCTGTATAGCGAGGTAGTGACCTAGTTAAGTCAGTTGGCTATCTGACTGGCTAGCTAATAAAGTCAGCTAGTTATGAAAGCTGGCTATCCAGATGGCTAGTGAGGTATAGAGCTAGTTAAGTCAGCCTGCTAGCGAGCTGGATCACTTGTAATTCCAGCTAATTTAGTCACCTGGCTGGCTAGCTGCCTCGCTCATTAATCAACTAGTTAATTCAGCTGGCTAGCCAACTGGCTAGCTAGTTAATTCACCTCGTTAAGCACGTTGGCTTATCTGCTCGATAGCTAGTTAAAAAGCTAGTTAATTCAGATGGCTAGACAGCTGTCTGCCTATTTATTTCAGCTAGTAAAGTCAACTGGCTGGCTAGGCAGCCAGCCAGTTAATTCAGCTAGCTAAGTTGCCTTCCTTGCTAGATAGTTAGGAAGCTAGGTAATTATTTCAGCTAGTAAAGTCAGTTGGTTTGCTATGTAGCTACTTAGTTAAGTCAGCTAGTTACATCAGCTGGCTAGCTAGTTAAGTCAGCTAGTTAAGTCATCCTTCTAGCCACCTGCCTAGCTTGGGTAGCTAGCTAGTTAAGTCAGCTGGCTTGCCAGATGACTAGCTAGTTAATTCAGCTAGTTAACTCATCACACTAGCCAGTTGGTTAACTAGGAAGCTAGGTAATTAAATCAGTTAGCAAGCCAGCGGGATACGTAGGTATCTAGCTAGTTAAGTCCATTGACTAGCCACCTGTCTAGCTAGTGATGTCAGCTAGTTAAGGCAGTTGGCTATCCAGCTGGGTAACTATTTAAGTCAGCTAGTTGAGTGAGCTGGCTAGCCAGCTGGCTAACAGGTTAAGTCAGCTAGTTAGTTCATGTGTTTAGTCAACTGGTTAGCTAGGTATATAGCTAGTCATATCAGTGAGTTAAGTTAGCTGGCTAGCTAGGTGGATAGCTAGTTAAGACAGCTGCCTAACCGGATGGAAATCTAGTTAAGTCAGCTAGATAAGACAGCAGGCTAGCCAGCTGGATAGTTAGGTCGTTGGTATGTTAAGACAGCTCAATATCAGGCTGGTCTGGTAGGTTTCTAGCTAGTCAGATAGGTGACTAGTTAGTCAGCTAGCTAGTCAGCTTGCTATTTAGCAAGAGAGTTACATCAGCTAAGTCATCAGCTAGCTAGTCAGCTAGATCATTAAGTCAGCTAGTCAGCAAAATAGCCAGCAGGCTAGCTAGTTAAGTAACCTAGTTAAGTCAAGTGGCTATACAGCTGGATAGCTAGGGAGCTAGCCAGTTATGTTAGCTGTTCAGCCAACTTGCTAGCTATTTAACAGCTAGTTAAGATGGCTGGTTTGCCACCTGGCTAGCTAGGTAGCAAACTATTTAAGCCAGTTGGCTAGCCAGATGGCTAGTTATTTAAGTCAGCTGTTAATTCTTCTGGCTTCCCAACTGTCTAGCTATGTAACTAGCTAGTTAGATCAGCTGGCTAGCCACCAGGCTAGCTAGTGTTTTCAGCTAGTTATGTCAGCTCGCTAGACAGCTGGCTAAATTGTTATGTCAGCTAGTTGAATGAGCTGGCTAACCAGCTGGCTAGCAGGTTAAGTCAGCTAATTAATTCAAGTGGCTAGCCAACTGGCTAGCTAGGTCACTCGATAGTTTACTCAGCTGACTAGACAGCTGGCTACCTGGTTAAGACTAGACAGCTGGTAGCCACATGGCTAGGTAGGTAGCTAGCTAATTAAGTCAGCTTAGATGATGCCCACCTAGTTAAGACAGCGAGTTAAGTGAGCTGCCTAGACAGATGGCTAGCTAGGTGTTTAGCTAGTTAAGCCACCTGGCTAGCCAGATGGCTATCTAGTTAAGTCAGCTAGTAAAGTCAGCTAGTTAGCCGGCTGGCTAGCTGGGTGGCTGGCAAGTTCAATCAGCTGGTTAGCAAGCTTGTCAGGTAGTTGGCCAGCTAGTTCAGCCAGCTGGCTAGCTGGCTGACCAGCATGGTGGTATGCTAGTTAAGCCAACTGGCTACCCAACTGTCCAGCCAGCAGGTGGCATAATTAAGCTGGCTGGCTGGCCAGTTGGCCAGCCTGCTACCTGGCTAGTGGGCTCCGTAGCCAGCTATCCAGCCAGGTAGTTAGCTTGTTAAGCCAGATGGCTATCAGTCTAGCCAAACATACAGCTAGCTACTTAAGTCAGCTGGCTAGCTAGCAATCCCACCAACTTGCTAATCAGCTAGTAAAGTCAGCTAGCTATCCAGCTAGCTAAAGTCAGCTAGAAACTCAGCTAACTATTCAGCTAGCTAGTTAAGTCAGCTAGCTATAGAGCTTGCTAGTCAGCTAGCTAGCTGGTGAACTACATAGGTATATCAGCTAGCCAGCTACCTAGCCAGTTAGCTAGCTAGTTAAGTCAGCTAGCTAGACAGCTAGATAGCTTGTTTTCTATCTAGTTATGCCAGCTAGATAGCCAGCTAGCTAGTCAGCTAGCTAGTTAAGTCAGTTTGCAAATCAGTTATTTATTTAGCTAACTAACCGGCTATCAACTCAGCTAGCTGGTCATCTAACTAGTGGGCTCACTCACTTTCCATCAGTTCAGCTTACTTGTTGGATCCCCTTGCCTACCAACTGGTCAGGAAATGAGTCAACTCACTCACCAGCCAACAGGTCAACTAACTTTTTGGCTTGCTCACAAGCCAACAGCTTAGCTAGATATTCGGCTTGCTCACCAGCTGACTAGTTAAGTCAGCTCACCAGTCAGCTCGTTCACCACCTGACGAGTTAAGGCAGCTAGCCAGTCACATCACTCGCTGGCCAACTAGTTAAGTTGGCTCACAGGTCAGCTCACTTGCTGGCCTACTATTAAGTCCTCTGACCAGTCGGCTCACTCACCAGCCGACTAAAGTCAGCTGACCAATCAACTCACTTTCTGTCCGACTAGTTAAGTCAGCTGACCAGTCAGTTCACTCGCTGGCCGACTAGATAAGTAAGTTGAACTGTCAGCTCACTCACCAGACAATTAGTAAAGTCAGCTCACCTCTCGGCTCACTCACAGGCCAACTAGTTAAGTCAGCTAACTGGTCGGCCACCTAACCAGTCAACCAGTAAAGTTAGATTACCAATTGGCCAAACAGTAGCCAACTTGTAAGCCAAGTTAGCTCAGCTAACTAGTCAGCTGACAAGTTAGGTCATCAAACTAATTGGCCTACTAATCAGCCGACTAGTTAGGTCAGCACACCAGCCATCCAAATATTTAAAAGAGCTGACAAGGGGGACAACTCGTCAGTCAACTATCCAACCCAGCTAACTAGTTTGCAGACTAGTCTGCCAAATTGTTAAGTCAGCTAACAAGTCAGTTGTGCAGTCAGCCAACGTGTTAAACAGCTAAATATTCTGCTGACTTGTCAACCAAGTTAAGTCATCTAGCTAACTCGTTAAACAACTAGTTAAGTCAGATAGTTAACTCGTTTATCAACTAGTTATAAGAGGTAGATAACTCAACCAGTTAAGTCGGCTAGCTATCTCATTAGGCTACTTGTTAAGTCAGCTAATTAAGTCAGCTAGCTAACCAGCTAGCTAGCTAAGTCAGCTAGCTAACTCAGCTAATTCACTAGTTAGCTAAATTTTTAAGTCAGGTACTTAAGTCTGTTAATTAACTAGTTAGCTAATTAGTTGTCAGCTACTTATTCAGCTAGATAAATTGTTAGCTAAATATTTAATTCAGGTAGTTAAGTCAACTAGCTAACTAGTTAAATCAGCCAGTTAAGTCAGTTACCTAAGTAGTTAATTCAGCTAGCTAAGTCAGCTAGTTAAGTCAGCTTTTAATTTAGTCAGCTGGTTAAGACAGCTAGCTAGCTAGTTAGCAAACGGGTTGAGTCAGCAGGTTGAGTAGGCTAGCTAACTAGTTAGCTAGCGAGTTATGTAAGCTGAATGAATCAGCTAGCTAGCTAGTAAGCTAACGAGTTAAGTCAGCTGCTTGAGCCACCTCGGAAGCTCATTAGTTGATGAGTTAAGTCGGATGACTAAGTCAGCTAGATAGCAGGTTACATAATGAGTAAGCTATCTAGTTAGCTAGCTAGTTAAGTCAGCTAGCTAGCTAGGCAGCTAAATATTTAAGAAAACTTGTTAGCTTGTTAGCTAGCTCATTAGCTAACTGTTTAAATCAGCTGGCTAGTGAGGTAGCAAGCTAGTTACCTAACTAAGTCAGCTGTCTAGCTAGTAGCTAGTTAATTAATTCAGCTAATTAAGACAGCTGGCTAGTCAGTTGACTAGCTAGGTAGTGAGGTAGTTAAGTCAGTTGGCTAGCCAGTTGGCTAGTTGGTTAATTCAGCTAGTTAAGAGAACTGGCTAGCCCACTGGCAAGGTAGGTAGCCAGCTAGTTAAGTAAACTAGATAGCTACCTGGCTAGCTAATGATGTCTTCGCGTTAATTCAGCTGGCTAGCCAACTGGCTACCTGGTTAAGTCAGCTAGTTTAGTCAGTTTTCTAGCCAGCTGGTTTGGTAGTGAGCTAGCTAGATAAGTCAGCTTGCAAGTCAGCAGGCTAGCTGTTCAAGTCAGATAGTTAAGTCAGCTGGCAAGCCTGCTGGATAGGTAGGTAGCTAGCTATTTAAGTGAGCTACCAAACCAGCTTGCCAGCTTAAGTCAGCTAGATAAGTCAGTTGTCTAGCCAACTTGCTTGATAGGTAGCCAGATAGTTAAGTCAGCTGACTAGACAGCTGACTAGTTGGTTAAGTCAGCTAGTTAAGTCACCTGGAAACCAGCTGGCTAGCTAGTTAAGTAAGCTCATTAAGTCAGTTGGCTATTCAACCGGTTAGTTGTTAAAAAGCTAGTTAAGGCAGATGGCTATCCATCAGACTAACTGGTAGTTGGCTAGATAGTCAGGTAGGTGGCTATCTAGTCAGCTAGCTAGTCAGCTTGCTAATCAGTTAGCTCATTAAGTCAGCTTGTCAGCTAAATAGCCAGCTGGCTAGCTAGTTAACTAACCTAGTTATGTCAGCTGTCCAGCCAGCTCGCTAGCTATTTAAGTCAGCTAGTTAAGTCAGCTGGCTTGCCTGCTGGCTAGCTAGGTACTGAACTAGTTAAGTCAGTTGGTTAGCCAGCTAGCTAGCTATTTAAGTCAACTAGTTAATTCAGTTGGCTTCCCAGCTGGCTATCTAGGTAGCTAGCTAGTTAAATTAAGTCAGCTGGCTAGCCACCAGGCCAGCTCGTGTTGTTAGCTAGTTATGTCTACTGGCTAGACAGCTGGCTAACTAGTTAAGTCAACTAGTTGAGCCTGCTGGCTAACCAGCTGTCTAGCTGGTTAAGTCAGCTAATTTATTCTAGTATCCAGTCAAATGGCTACCTAGGTCACTTGCTAGTTTAGTCAACTGATTAGCCAGCTGCCTACCTCATTAAGTCAGCTGGTTAAGTCAGCTGGCTAGCCACATTGCTAGGTAGGTAGCTAGCTAATTAAGAAGCTGACTTGCTGGATTGCCACCTAGTTAAATCAGCGAGTTAAGTGAGCTGCCTAGACATATGGCTAGCTAGGTGGCTAGCTAGTTAAGACAACTGACTAGCCAGATGGCTATCTACTTAAGTCAGCTAGATAAGTCATATAGTTAGCTGGCTGGCTATCTAGGTGGCTGGCAAGTTAAATCGACTGGATAGAAGGCTTGTCAGGTAGATGGCTAGCTACTTAAGCCAGCTGGCTAGTCGGCTGACCAGCAGGGTGGCTGGTTAGTTAAGCAGGTTGGCAGATAGCCAGTCAGGTAGCAAACTAGTTAAACCAGATGGCTAGCAGTCTAGCCAAACATGCAGCTAGCTACTTAAGTCAGCTGCCTAGCCAGCTATCCAGCCAAATTGCTAATCAGCTAGTAAAATCAGCTAGCAATCCAGCTAGATAATTGTCAGCTAGCAACTCAGTTAACTCTTCAGCTAGCTAATTGTCAGCTAACTATACAGCTTGCTAGTCAACTAGGTAGCTGGTCAACTAGATAGGTGTCAGCTAGCCATCTGACTAGCCAGGTAGCTAGCTAGTTAAGTCAGCTAGCTAGACAGCTAGATAGCTTGTTTGCTATCTAGTTATGCCAGCTAGATAGCCAGCTAATTAGATAGCTAGCTAGTTAAGTCAGCTAGCAAATCAGTTAGTTGTTTTGCTTACTAGCTGGCTATCAATTCAGCTAGCTGGTCATCTAATTAGTGGGCTCGCTCACTTTCCATCAGGTCAGCTTACTAGTTGGCTCCCTCGCCTGCCAACCAGTCAGCAAATTAGGAGGCTCGCTCACCATCCAACAGGTCAACTAACTTGTCAGCTCGCTTACAGGCCAACAGATTAGCTAGCTAGTTGGCTGGCTCACCAGCTGACTTGTTAATTCAGCTCACCAGTTGGCTAGTTCACCACCTAACTAGTTAAGGCTGCTCACCCGTCCCATCACTTGCCAGCTGACTAGTTAAGTTGGCTCACAGGTTGGCTCACTCACCAGCCTACTAGTTAAGTCCTCTGACCAGTTGGCTCACTCCTCAGTTGACTAAAGTCAGTTCACCAGTCAGCTCATTTGCCGGCTGAAATGTTAAGTAAGCTGACCAGTCGGCTCACTCGCCAGCTGACTAGATAAGTCAGTTGACCTGTTGGTTCACTTGCAGACAATTAGTAAAGTCAGCTGACCTCTCGGCTCACTCAGCTCACTCACTTTTCGGCTCACTGGTTAATTCAGCTAGTTAGTTTAGTAAGCTAACCAATCGGACAACTAGTCAGCTAACTTATCACCCAAGTTAGCTCAGCTAACTAGTCGCTGAGAAGTTAGGCCTACTAACTAGTCGGCCTACTAATCGCCCGACTAATTAGTTCAGCACACTAGCCATGCAATTAGATAACAGAGATGACTTGTGAGCCAAATCATCAGCCAAGTAAAGTCACCTAGATAACTCGTTAAACAACTAGTTAAGTCAGCTAGTTAACTCGTTTACCATCTAGTTAAAAGTGGTAGCTAACTCGTTAGTCAACTCATTAAGTCAGCTAGCTATCTCGTTAGCCAACTAGTTAAGTCAGCTAGCTAAGTCAGCTATCTAACCAGCTAGCTAGCTAAGTCAGCTAGCAAAGTCAGCTAGCTCACTATTTAGCTAACTATTTAAGTCAGGTACTTAAGTCTGTTAACTAACTAGTTAGCTAATTAGTTAAGTCAGCTAGTTATTCAACTAGTTATATTGTTAGCTAACTATTTAATTCAAGTAGTTAAGTAAACTATCTAACTAGTTAAGTCTTTCTGTTAAATCAGCTACCCATGTAGTTAAGTCACCTACCTAATTCACCTAGTTAAGTCAGTTTTCTAATTAAGTCAGCTGGTTAAGACAGCTAGCTAGCTAGTTAGCTAATGGATTAAGTCAGCAGGTTGAGTCAGGTAGTTAGCTAGTTAACTACCTGGTTAACTCAGCTGATTGAGTCAGCTAGCTAACTACTTAGCAAACAGGTTGAGTCAGCTGGTTGAGTAGGCTAGCAAGCTAGTTAGCTAATGAGTTAAGTCAGCTGGATGAGTCAGCTAGATAGCTAGTTAGCTAACAAGTTAAGTCAGCTGCTTGTGCCACCTAGAAAGCTCATTAGCTAATGAGTTAAGTCAGATAACTAAGTTAGCAAGCTAGCACATTAGATAACGAGTAAGCTGACTATTTAGCTATCATGTTAACTCAGCTAGCTAGCTAGGCCGCTAACTCTTTGTGTGAGCTTGTTAGCTAGGTAGATTGCTAGTTAGCTAACTGTTTAAATCAGCTGGCTAGCAAGGTAGTGAGCTAGTTAGCTAACTATTTAAGTCAGCTGTCTAGCTAGTAGCTAGCTAGTTAATTCACCTAATTAAGTCAGCTGGCTAGCCAGCTGGCTAGCTAGGTAGCGGGGTAGATAAGTCAGTTGGCTAGCCAGCTGGATAGCTGGTTAATTCAGCTAGTTAAGATAGCTGGCTAGCCAAATGGCAAGGTAGGTAGCTACCTAGTTAAGTCAGCTAGATAGCTACCTGGCTAGCTAGTGATGTATTCAAATTAAGTCAACTGGTTAGTCAACAGTTTAGCTGGTTAAGTCAGCTATTTTAGTCAGCTGTTTAGCCAGCTGTTTAGGTAGGTAGCTAGCTAGATAAGTCAGATTGCAAGCCATCAGGCTAGCTATTCAAGTCAGCTTGTTAAGTCAGCTGGCTAGCCTGCTGGCTATGTATGTAGCTTGCTAGCTAAGTGAGCTGGAAAGCCAGCTTGCTAGCTTAACTCAGTTAGGTATGCCAGTTGACTCGCCTGCTAGCTAGGTAGGCAGCCAGCTAGTTACATCAGCTAGTTAAGTCAGCTGCCTAGCTGACTTATAGCTAGCTAGTTAAGCAAGCAAGTTAAGCCAGCTGGCTAGCTAGGTAGCTAACTGGTTAAGTCAGCTAGTGAAGTCAGCTTGTTAGCTAGTTAATTCAGTGAGTTAACTCAGCTAGCTAGCAGGTTGCCTCTGTGGGTAGCTAGCTAGTTAAGTCAGCTGGATAGCCAGTTAGCTTGCTAGTTAAGTAACCTAGTTAGTCAGCTCGCTAGCCAGCTGGTTAGGTTGGTAGCTAGGTTAAGTCTGCTGGCAAGCCAGTGGGCTATGCAGGTAGTTAGCTAGTTAACTCAGCTGTCTATCCAGCTGGCTACCTAGGTAGCTAGGCAGTTAGGTCAGCCTGCTAACTAGCTGGCTATCTATTTAAGTCACCTAGTTAAGTCACCTCTCTAGCCAGCTGGTTAGATAGGTAGCTAGGTAGTTAATTCAGCAGGCAAGCCAATAGTATACATTGGTAGCTAGCTAGTTAAGTCAGATGGCTAGCCACCTGACCAGCTAGAGATATCAGCTAGTTAAATCAGCTGACTAGTGAGCTGGCTAACTAGTTAGGTCAGCTAATTGAGTCAACTGGCTAGCCTGCTGGCTAGCTGGATAAGTGAGCTAGTTAATTCAGGTGGCAAGTCAACTGGCTAGCTAGGTAGCTACATAGTTAATTCACCTGGCTAGCCAGCTGGCTAGCTGGTTAAGTCACCTAGTTAAGTCAGTTGGCTTGTCACCTGTTTTGGTAGGTAGCTAGCTAATTAAGTCTGCTAGCTATCTGCTGGCTAGCTAGTCAAGTCAGTGACTTAAGTGAGCTGGCTAGCTGGCTGGCTAGCTAGGTGGCTAGCTAGTTAATCCAGCTGGCTAGCCGTATTGCTATCTAATCAAGTCAGCTAGTTAAGTCAGCTGGTTAGCCAGCTGGCTAGCTAGAAGGCTGGCATGTTAAGACAGCTGGTTAGCTGGTCAGTTAGGTGGCCAAATAACTAATCCAGCTCGCTAGGCAGCTGAACACCAGGATCGCTGGCTAGTTAAGCCAGCTTTCTATCCCACTGTCCATCCAGATGACTGGCTATTTAAACCAGCTGGCCAACCTAGTGGCCAGTCCACTAGCTCACTAGCCGGTTGCCTAGCCAGCTATCCATCCAGGAAGCTAGCTATTTAAGACAGCTGACTAGTCCCCTATCCAACTAGGTAGCTAGCTAGTTAAGTCAACTGGCTACCCAGGTAGCCAGCCAACAAGCTAGTCAGCTAGCTAAGTCAATAGCTAGCCAGCTAGCTAATTAAGTAAGCTAGTAAGTCAGCTACCTATTTTGTTAGCTAGTTAAGTCAGCTAGCTTGTTAGGTTCCTTGTCAAATAGCTAGTTAAATCAGCTAGCTAGTCAGCTCGATAATTAAGTCAGCTTGACAGCTAACTATCCAGTTAGCTAGCTAGTTAAGTAAGCTTTCTATATAGCTAGATAGCTTGTTTGCTAGCTAGTTATGCCAGCTAGATAGCCAGCTACCTAGTAAGCTAGCTAGTTAACTCAGGTAGTAAAACAGGTAGTTACTTGGCTAACTTGTTGGCTAGCAAATCAGCTAGCTGGTCAGCTAACTAGTGGGCTTGCTCACTTTTAATCAGGTCAGGTAAACATTCGGCTCGCTCACCGGTCAGCAATTAGTTGACTCACTCGCCAGCCAACAGGTCAACTAACTTGTCAACTGGCTCACAGGCCAATGGGTCAGCAACTAGTCGCCTTGCTAGCCAGCCAACTAGTTAAGTCAGCTCACAGGTCAGCTCACTCACTGGCTGAATAGTTAAGGCAGCTCACGTATCACCTCACTCACTGGCTGACTAGTTAAGTTGGCTCATTGGTCGGCTCACTCACTAGCCTACTAGTTAAGTCTGACCAGTCGGCTTACTTGCCAGCCAACTAAATGCAGCTGACCAGTCATCTCACAATCCGGCCGACTATTTAAGTCAGCTGACCATTCGACTCACCTACTGCCGACTAGTTAAGTCAGCTGACCAATTGGTTCACTCACCAGTGAACTAGTTAATTCAGCTGCCCTGTTGGCTCACTCGCCTGTTGACTAGTTAAGTCAGTTAACCTGTCGGCTCACTCAGCGGCTGACTAGTTTAGTCAGCTTACCAGTCAGCATAATAGCCGTCCAACTAGTTAAGTTAGCTAACCAATATGCCGACTAGTGGGCCATTTTGTCAGTCGATAATTTATGTCAGCTAACTAGACAGCCGACAGTTAGGTCAGCTAACTAACCGTCCAACTAATTGGATGACTAGTTATGTCAGCAAATTAGTCAGGCAACTAGCTAACCAAGCTAACTAGTGGGACAACTCATCAGTCAACTATTTAACACAGTTAAGTATTCGGTCGACTATTCGGCCAAATTTTTATGCCAGCAAACAAGTCAGCCAAGTAGTCAGCCAACATATTAAATGAGCTAACTAATCGGCCGACTTGTCAGCCAACAAGTTAAGTGTAATTCGTTAACCAACTAGTTAATTCAGCTACTTATCTCATTTACCAACTAGCTAAAACAGTTAGTTAACTCATTAGTCAACTTGTTAAGTCAGCCAGCTATCTCGTTAGAAAACTAGTTCAATCAGTTAGCTAAGTCAGCCAGCTAACCAGCTAGCTAGCTAGCAAAATCAGCTAGCTCACTTGTTTGCTGTCAGCTACTTAAATCTGTGTCCTGACTAGTTAGTTAATTATGTCAGCTAGTTATACAGCTAGTTAAATAGTTAGCTAGCTATTTAATTCACATAGTTAAGTTTGATAGCTAACTAGTTGGGTCTGCCAGTTAAGTCAGCTAGCTAAGTCAGTTTTCTAATTTTGTCAGCTGGTTAAGACAGCCAGCTAGCTATTTAACTAACAGGTAAAGTTAGCAGGTTGATTCAGGTAGTTAGCTAGTTAACTAACGCATTAAGTCAGCTGGTTGAGTTTGCTAGTTAGCAAATTAGGAAATGGGTTTAGTCAGCTGGTTGAGTAGGCTAGCTAGTTAGCTAATGAGTTAAGTCAGCTGGATGAGTCAGCTAACTACCGAGCTAGCTAACAATTTAAGTCAGCTGGTTGTATCAGCTAGCTAGCATGTTAGATAATGAGTAAGCTAACTAGTTAGCTAGCTGGTTCAGTCAGCTAGCTAGCTAGGCAGCTAACTATTTAAGTCAGCTGGCTATTTGAGTAGCTAGCTAGTTAAGTCAGCTAGATAAGACAGCTCACTAGCCAGCTGGCTAGCTAAGTAGCAAGCTAGTTAAGTAAGTTGGCTAACCAGCTGGCCAACTGGTTAATTCAGCTAGTTAAGAGAGCTAGCAAGACAATTGTCGAGGTAGGTAACTAACTTGTTAAGTCAGCTGGATAACTACCTGGCTAGCTAGTGATGTCAGTGAGTTAAGTCAGCTGGCTATCCGACTGTCTAGCTGGTTAAGTCAGCTAGTTAATCAGCTGTCTGGTCAGCTGGCTAGTTAGGTAGTCAGCTAGATAAGTCAGCTTGCAAACCAGGAGGCTAGCAGTTCAATTCAGCTAGTTATGTCAGCTGGTTTTCCTGCTGGATAGATAGGTAACAAGCTAGTTAAATGAGCTGGCTACCCAGCTTGCTAGCTTAAGTCAGC
>NW_007246243.1:32067-39128 GCF_000164805.1 Carlito syrichta | reverse complement strand
GACTATTTAAGTCAGCTGACCATTCGACTCACCTACTGCCGACTAGTTAAGTCAGCTGACCAATTGGTTCACTCACCAGTGAACTAGTTAATTCAGCTGCCCTGTTGGCTCACTCGCCTGTCGACTAGTTAAGTCAGCTAACCTGTCGGCTCACTCAGCAGCTTACTAGTTTAGTCAGCTTACCAGTCAGCATAATAGTCATCCAACTACTTAAGTTAGTTAACCAATATGCCAACTAGTGGGCCATCTTGTCAGTTGATAATTTATGTCAGCTAACTAGACAGGCGACAGTTAGGTCAGCTAACTAATCGTCCAACTAATTGGATGACTAGTTAGGTCAGCAAATTAGTCAGGCAACTAGTTAACCAAGCTAACTATTGGGACAACTCGTCAGTCAACTAGTTAACACAGTTAACTATTCGGTCGACTATTCGGCCAAATTTTCATACCAGCAAACAAGTCGGCCAAGTAGTCAGCCAACGTATTAAATGAGCTAACTAATCGGCCGACTTGTCAGCCAACAAGTTAAGCGACCCAGGTAATTCATTAACCAACTAGTTAATTCAGCTACTTATCTCATTTATCAAATAGCTAAAACAGTTAGTTAACTCATTAGCCAACTTGTTAAGTCAGCTAGCTATCTCGTTAGAAAACTAGTTCAATCAGTTAGCTAAGTCAGCCAGCTAAACAGCTAGCTAGATAAGTCAGTTAGAAAAATCAGCTAGCTCACTTGTTAGCTAAGTCAGGTACTTAAATCTGTGTCCTGACTAGTTAGATAATTATGTCAGTTAGTTATACAACTAGTTAAATAGTTAGCTAACTATTTAATTCACATAGTTAAGTTTGATAGCTAACTAGTTGGGTCTGCCAGTAAGCTAAGTCAGTTTTCTAATTTTGTCAGCTGGTTAAGACAGCCAGCTAACTGTTTAACTAACAGGTAAAGTTAGCAGGTTGATTCAGGTAGTTAGCTAGTTAACTAACGTATTAAGTCAGCTGGTTGAGTCTGCTAGTTAGCAAATTAGGAAATGGGTTTAGTCAGCTGGTTGCATAGGCTAGCTAGTTAGCTAATGTGTTAAGTCAGCTGGATGAGTCAGCTAGCTACCGAGCTAGCTAACAATTTAAGTCAGCTGGTTGTATCAGCTAGCTAGCACGTTAGATAATGAGTAAGCTAACTAGTTAGCTAGCTGGATAAGTCAGCTAGCTAGGCAGCTAACTATTTAAGTCAGTTGGCTATCTGGGTAGCTAGCTAGTTAAGTCAGCTAGATAAGACAGCTGACTAGCCAGCTGGCTAGCTAAGTAGCAAGCTAGTTAAGTAAGTTGGCCTAGTTAGTTAAGTCAGCTAGATAAGACAGCTGACTAGCCAGCCGGCTAGCTAAGTAGCAAGCTAGTTAAGTAAGTTGGCTAACCAGCTGGCCAGCTGGTTAATTCAGCTAGTTAAGAGAGCTGGCAAGACAGCTGTCAAGGTAGGTAACTAACTTGTTAAGTCACCTTGATAACTACCTGGCTAGCTAGTGATGTCAGTGAGTTAAGTCAGCTGGCTATCCGACTGTCTAGCTGGTTAAGTCAGCTAGTTTAGTCAGCTGTCTGGTCAGCTGGCTAATTAGGTAGCCAGCTAGATAAGTCAGCTTGCAAACCAGGAGGCTAACAGTTCAATTCAGCTAGTTATGTCAGCTGGTTTGCCTGCTGGATAGATAGGTAACAAGCTAGTTAAATGAGCTGGCTACCCAGCTTGCTAGCTTAAGTCAGCTACGTAAATCTGCTGGCTAGCAAGCTGGCTAGATAGAGAGTCAGCAAGTTAAGTCAGCTGCCTAGGTAGATGACTAGCTGTTTAAGTCAGCTAGTTAAGTCAGCTGGCAACTAGCTGGCTAGCTATTTAAGACAGCTATTTTAGTCAGTTGGCTATCCAGCTGATTAGCTAGTTAAAAAGTTAGTCAAGTCAGATGGCTACCCATCTGGGTAGATAGTTATTTCAGCTAGTTAAATCAGCTGACTAGCAAGGAAGCTAGCTATATAAGTCAACTAGTTGTGTCAGTTAGCTAGCTAATTAAATCAGCTAGTTTAGTCAGTTAGCTAGCTAGATAGCTAGCTAGGTATCTAGCTAGTTGAGCCAGCAAGTTAAGCCAGCTGGCTAGCTAGGTAGATAGCTGGTTAATTCAGCTAGTTAAATCAGCTTGCTTGCTAGTTAAGTCAGCGAGTTAACTCAGCTGTCTAACCAGCTGCCTAGCTGTGTAGCTAGCTAATTAAGTAAACTGTCTAGCCAGTTAGCTAGCTAGTTGCGTAACCTTGTTAAGTCAGCTCACTAGCAAGCTGGATAGCTAGAAAGCTAGGTTTTTAAGTCAGCTGGCAAGACAGCAGGCTACGTAGGTAGCTAGCTAGTTAAGTCAGCTGGCTATCCAGCTGACTAACTAGATAGCTAGGCTGTTAAGTCATGCCTGCTAGACAACTGGTTACCTCATTAAGTCAACTAGTAATGTCAGATGGCTAGCCAGCTGGCTGGCTAGGTAGTAAGCTAGTTAAGTAGTAGCTGGCTGGCTAGCTGGTTAGCTAGTAAAGTCAGCTAGATTATTCAGCTGGCTTTCAGCTGGCTGGCTAGGTAGCTACCTAATTATGTCAGCTGGCAAGTAAGCTGAAGAGCTGGTTAAGTCAGCTAGTTAATTCAGCTGGCCATCCAGCTGGCTAGCTAATTAAGTAAGATAGTTAAGTCAGCTGATCAGCCAACTGGCTAGCCAGGCAGCTAGCTAGTTACATCAGTTAGTTAACTCAGCTGGAAAACTAGGTAGTTATTTATTTAAATCAGCTAGTTAATCAGCTGGCTACATCATTAATTCAGTTAGTTAAATCAGCTGGCTAGCCAGCTGCCTATGAGTTAAGTCAGCTGGCTAGCCAGCTGGCTAGCTAGTTAAGTCACCTAATTAAGTCAGCTCACTGGCCAGCTTGTTAGCTTGTTAGTTAGGTAGTTAAGTCAGCTGGCAAGCCAGCGGGCTATGTAGGTAGGTAGGTAGTTAAGTCAGTTGACTAGTCATTATGCTATCTAGTTATATCAGATAGTTAAGTCAGCTGGCTATCCAGCTGTCTAGCTACGTAGATAACTAGTTAGGTTTGATGGCTAACCACCTGACTACTTCATTATGTCAGCTAGTTAAGTCACCTGGCTCGGCTACTGGCTAGCTAGGTAGCTAGGCAATTAATAACCTGGCTACCAAGTTAAGTCAGTTTACTCAGATGGCTAGCCAGCTGGGTAGCTAGTTAAGTCAGCACGTTTAGTCAGTTTTCAAGCCAGCCGGCTAGCTAGTTAAAAAGCTAGTTAAGTCAGATAGGCAGCCATCTGGTTCGCTAGATATTTCAGCTAATTAAGTCAGCTGGATAGCTAGAAAGCTAGCTAGTTAAGTCAGCTAGATATGTCATCGTGCTAGCTTATTAAGTCCCTAGTTAAGTCAACTATCTTTATGATAGCTAGCTAGGGAGCTAGCTAGTTAAATAAGCTAGTTATGTCAGCTGGCTAGGTAGGCAGCTACCTATTTAACTCAACTAGTAATACAGCAGCCTAGTTAGTGAAGTCAGTTAGTTAAGTCAGCTGGCTAGCCAGCTGCCTAAAAGCATAGCTAGCTAGATTAGTCTGCTGGCTAGCCAGTTGACTACTTCTTTACATCAACGAGTTAAGTCAGCTGGCAACCATGGTGATACCTAGGTAGCTATCTAGTTAAGCAATCTGGCTAGCCCCATGGCTATCTAGTGATGTCAGCTAGTTACATCAGTTGGCTAGCCAGCTGGCTAACAAGTTAAGTTAACTAGGTGAGTCAGCTGGCTAGCCAGGTGCTTAACTGGTTAAGTCAGCTACTTAATTCATGTGGCTAGCCATCTGGCTAGCTAGATAGCCAACTAGTTAAGTCAGCTGGCTAGACAGTTGTCTAGCTTGTTACATCAGCTAGTTAAGTCAACTGACTAGCCCACTAGTTAGGTAGCTAGGTAATTAAGTCAGCTGGCAAGCCCGCTGGCTAGCTAGTTAAGTCAGCTAGTTAAGAGAGCTGGCTTTCCAGATGGCTAGCTTGGTGGCTAGCTAGTTAAGCCAGCTGGCTAGCCAGATGGCTATCACCTTGTCAGTTAGTTAAGTCAGATGGTTCACTGACTGGCTAGCTAGGTGGTTATCAAGTTAAGACGGCTGGTTAACAGGCTGGTCAGGTAAGTGGCCATCTATTTAAGCCGTCTGACTAGTCGACTTACCAGCATTGTGGCTGGCTTGTGAATCTGGCTGTCTATCAGACTGTCCTGCCAACTGGCTGGCTATTTAATTCAGCTATCTAGCCAGCTGGACAAACCTCTAGCTAGCTAGCCAGCTGCCTAGCAAACTAGTCAGCCAGGTAGCTAGCTAGTTAAGCCAGCTGGCTAGCCATCTAGCCAACCGGGTAGCTAGCTAGTTAAGTTGGCTGGCTAGTCAGCTAAACAGGAAACTAACTGGTTAGCTACGTGTCAGCTAGCTAGAAGCTAGCTATTTAAGTCAGCTAGCAAGTCAGCTAACTATTCAACTAGCTAGTTAAGTCTGCTAGGTAGTCAGGTTGCTTGTCAGCTAGCAATTTAAGTCAGCTATCTAGTCAACTAACTAATCAGCTAGATAGTTAAGTCAGCTAGCCAGCTAGCTAGCCAGTTAGCTAGCTATTTAAGTCATATAGATAGTTAGATAGCTTGTTTGCTAGTTAGTTATGTCAGCCACATAGCCAGCTAGCTTGTCAGCTATCTAGTTAAGTCAGCCACAAAATCAGCTAGTTATTTAGCTAACAAGTGGGTTAGCAACTCAGCAAGTTGGTCAGCTAACTAGTGGCCTCGCTCACTTTACATCAAGTCAGCTAACTAGTCTGCTCACTCACCTGTCAACTGGTCAGCAAACTAGTTGACTCACTCACCAGTCAAAAGTCCAACTAAGTCGTTGGGTTGCTCACAGGTCAACAGGACAGCTAAGTAGTCGGTTTGCTCACCAGCCGACTAGTTAATCAGCTAACCAATGGCTCTCTTGCTGGCCTACTAGTTAAGGTATCTCACACATTGGCTCACTCGATGGTCAACTAGTTAATTTCGCTCACCAGTCTTCTCACTCAGTGGCTGACTAGTTAAGTCTTCTGACCAGTCGGCTCACTAGCCAGCTGACTAGTTAAGTCAGCTTACCAGTCAAATCACTCGCTTGACGACTTGTTAAGTCATCTGACCAGTCGGCTCTCTCGCCCACTGACTAGTTAAGTCAGCTCACCTATTGGCTCACGTGCTGGCTGACTAGTTAAGTCATGTAACCGGTCCACCAACTAGCTGTTCCAGTAGTAAAGTGAGATAAACAATCTTCCGTTTAGTCGACCAATTTGTCAGCTGACAAGTTAGCTCAGCTAATTTGTCGACCGACTAGTTAGGTCAACTAACTTGTCGGACGACTAGTTAGGTCAGCTAATGTGTCAGACAACTAGTCAGCCAACTAGTTAGGTCAGCAAACGAGCAGGCAACTAGTTAACATTGCTACATAGTGGGCCAACTCGTCAGCCATCTTGTTAACCCAGTTAACTAGTTGGCCGACTAGTTGGCCGAATTGTTAAGCCAGTAAAGAAATTGACTGAGTAGGCAGCCAATGTGTTAAACAATCTAAGTATTTGGATGACCCATCATCCACAAGTCAATTCACCTAGCTAACTCTTTAACCATGTTAAGTTATTTAGATAACTCATTTACCAACTGGTTAAAACAGTTAGATAACTCGTTAACCAACTGTTTAAGTCAGCTAGCTATCTCGTTAGCCAACTAGTTGCCAGCTAGCTAACTCAGCCAGTTAAGCAGGTAGCTAGCTAAGTATGCTAGCTATGTCAGGTAGCTCAGTAGTTAGCTAACTGAATAAGTCACCTACTTAAGTCTGCTACCTGAGTAGGTAGATAATTATTAAAGCAACTAGTTATTCAGCTACTTAAATAGTTAGCTAACTATTTGATTCAGGTAGATGAGCCAGCTAGCTAACTTGTTAAATCGGCCTGTTATGTCAGCTAACTAAGTAGTTAAGTCATATAGCTAAGTCAGTTAGTTAAGTCAGCTTTCTAACTTAGTCAGATGGTTAAAAAAGATAGCTAGCTAGTTAGCTAATGGGTTAAGTCAGCAGGTTGAGTGAAATAGTTAGCTAGTTATCTAACGGGTTAAGACAGCTGATTGAGTCTGCAAGCCAGCTAGTTAGCAAACGGGTTGTGTCAGCTGGTTGAGTAGGCAAGCTAACTATTTAGCTAATGAGTTAAGTCAGGTGGTTGAGGCACCTAGCTAGCTCTTTAGCTAACAAGTTAAGTCAGATTATTAAGTCAGCTAGCTAGAAAGTCAGATAACGAGTAAGCTCACTAGTTAGCTAGCTGGTTAAATCAGCAAGCTAGCTACGCCACTAACTATTTAAGTCAGCTTGTTAGCTAGGTAGCTAACTGGTTAGATAATTATTTATGTCAGCTGGCTAGCTAAATAGCTAGCTAGTGAGTTAAATATATAATTCAGCTGGCCAGCTAGATAGCTAGTTAGCTAACTAAGCTAGTTAAGTCAGCTGGCTAGCCAGACGGCTAGCTAGGTAGCGAGATAGTTAAGTCAGTTTGCTAGCCAGTTGGGTAGCTGGTTAATTCAGCTAGTTAAGAGAGCTGGTTAGCCAACCAGCAATATATATGTCTAGTTAGTTAAGTCAACTAGATACCTACTTGGCTAGCTAGTGATGTCAGCGTGATCAGTCAGCTGGCTAGCCAACTGGCCAGCTGGTTAAGTCAGCTAATATAATCAGCTGTCTAGACAGCTGGCTAGGCAGGTAGATAGCTAGATATATCAGCTTGCTAGCCACCAGGCTAGCTATTCAAGTCAGATAGTTAAGTCAGCTGACTAACCAGAGGCTAAGTAGGTATCTAGCTAGTTAAGTGAGCTGGCTTGCAAGCTTGATATGTTAAGTCAGCTAGGTAAGTCAGTTGGCTAGCCAGTTAGCTAGATAGGTAGCCAGCTAGTTAAGTCACCTGGCTAGCCAGCTGACTATCTGATTAAGTCAGCTACTTAAGTCAGCTGGCAACCTGCTGCCTAGC
>NW_007246243.1:0-31615 GCF_000164805.1 Carlito syrichta | reverse complement strand
TAGCCAGCAGGCTAACCATATAGCAAGCAAGTTAATTCACCTTACTAGCAAGCAAGTCAGCTATTTATGTCAGCTAGTTAAGTCAGCTGGCTAGCCAGGTGGTTAGCTAATTAGGGAGGTAGTTTTATTAGTTGGCTATTCAGCTTGCTAGGTAATTAAGTCAGCTAGTTAAGTCAGCTGGCTAGCCAGCTAGCTGTCTATGTAGAAAGCTAGTTAACTCAGCTGCGTAACCAGTTGGATAAATAGTTAAGTCAGCTAGTTGAGTCAACTGGTTAGAAAGTTGGCTAGCAGGTTAAGTCATCTAGTTAATTCAACTGGATTCCCAGCTGGCTAGATAGGTAGCAAGCTAGTTATATCACCTGGCTAGCCAGCTGGCTAGAAAGTTACGTCAGCTAGTTAATTAAGCTGGCTTCCCAGCTAGCTAGCTAGGAAGATAGCTAGTTAAGTCAACTGGATAGCCAGCTGGCTAGCTGGTTAAGTCAGCTAGTTAATTCAGCTGGCCAACCAGCACTCTAGCTACATAAGTCAGCTAGTTAAGTCAGCTGACCAGCCAGCTGGCTAGCAGACAAGTAAGTTAGTTAAGGCAGCTGCTCAGCCAGCAGGCTAGCTAGGTAGTTAGCTAGTTCATTCAGCTAGTTAACTCATCTGGCTAGCTAGGTAGCTAGCTAGTAAAGTCATTTAGCCAAGTCAACATTCTAGCCAGCTGCAAAGCAGGGTAGCTAGCTAGTTAAATCAGCTGGCTAGCCAGTTGTCTAGATAGTTAAGTTATGGAGTTAATTCAGTTCTCTGGACAGCAAGTTAGCTAGGTAGTTAGGTAGTTTACTCAACTGACAAGCCAGTGGGCTAGGTAGGTAGGTAGCTGGTTATGTAAGCTGGCTAGCCAAGAGTCTATCTTATTATGTCACCTAGTTAAGTCACCTGACTTTCCAGCTGTCTAGCTACATAGCTAGCTAGTTAAGTCTGTTGGCTAGGCAGCTGGCTACTTCGTTAAGTCAGCTAGTTAAGTAAGCTGTCTAGGCTGCTGGCTAGCTAGGTAGCTAGGCAATGAAGTCAGCTGGTTAGCGAGTTGGCCACCTAGTTAAGTTAGCTAGTTTAGTCAGCTGGTTAACCAGCTGGCTAGCTAGCTAAGTCAGCTTGCTAAGTCATTTGTCTAGCCAGCTGGCTAGCTATTAGAATGCTAGTTAAGTCAAATGCATAGACAACCGGCTTCCTAGTTATTTCAGCGAGTTAAGTCAGCTGGCTAGCTAGGTAACTAGTTAATTCAGCTAGATATGTCAGCTAGCTAGCTAGTTAAGTCATCTAGCTATATGATCGCTAGCTAGGGAGCTAGCTAGTCAAAGCAGCTAATTAATTCAGCTGACTAGGTAGGTAGCTAGCTAGTTAAGACAGCTATTAAGGTAAGCTGGTAGCTAGTTAAGTCACCTAGTTAAGTCAGCTCACTGGCCAGCAGGTTAGCTAGGTAGTTATGTTGTTAAGTCCACTGGCAAGCCATTGGGCTCGCTATGTAGGTAGCTAGTTAAGTCAGTTGGCAAGCAATCAGGCGTCTAGTTGTGTCAGCTACTTAAGTCAGCTGGCTATTCCACTGTCTGTCTAGGTAGCTAGCTAGTTAAGGCTCCTGGCTAGCCAGCTGGCTTCTTAGTTAAGTCAGCTAGTTTATTCAGTTGTCTAGCCTGACGACTAGCTACATAGCTAGACAATTAAGTCAGCTGACTAACCAGCTGGCTAGCTAGTTAATTCAGCTTCTTAAGTCAGCTTGCTAACCAGCTTGCCAGCTAAGTAACTAGCTACTTCCATCAACTGTATAGCCATCTGACTAGAGAGTTAAGTCACCTAGATAAGTCAGCTGACTAACCTGCTGGCTAACTATTTAGCTTGCTATTTAAGTCAGCTGGCTAGACAGCTGGCTAGCTAGATGAGTCACCTAGTTAATTCAACTGGATAGCCAGCTGGATAGCTATGTAGCAAGCTACTTAATTCAACTGGTTAGGAAGCAGGTCAGCTATTTAAGGAAGCTAGCCAAGGCAGCTGGCTTTCCAGGTGTCCAGAGAGGTAGAGAGCTAGGTTAGTCAGCTGGCTAGCCAGCTGGATAACTAGTTAAGTCAGCTAGTTTCAGCACCTGGCAGGCCAACTGCCTAGCTCATTTATTAAGTAGTTAATTCATCCTTCTTACCAGCTTCCTAACTATTTTACTCACCTAATTAAACCAGTTGGCTAGCCTGCTCTCTTGCTAGTCAAAAAGCTAGTCAATGCAGATGGCTAGACAGCTGGCTAGTTAGATATTTCAGCTAGATATGTCAGCTGGCTAGCTAGGTCTCTAGTTAGTTAAGTCAGCTATTTATTTCAGCTGGCTAGCTAGTTAAGTCAGCTAGTTAAGTCAGCTAGCTAGCTAGATAGCTAACTAGGTAGCTAGCTAGTTATTTCTGATGGTTAAGTCATCTGGCTATTTAGGAAACTAGCTAGTTAAATCAGCTAATTGAGTGAGCTGGTTAGCTAGTTAATCAGCTTGTTACATCAGCTGGCTAGCCAGCTGCCTAGCTGGGTAGCTACGTAGTTAAGTCAGCTGGCTAGCCAGCTGGTTAGCTAGGTAGCTAGGTTGTTAAGTCTGCTGGAAAGCCAGCAGGATACCTAGGTAGCTAACTATTTAAGTCAGCTGGCTATCCACCTGGATAGCTAAAGATGTCAGTTAGTTAAGTAAGCTGGCTAGCCAGCTGGCTAACTACTTAAATCAGGTAGTTGAGTCAGCTGCCTAGCCAGCTGGCTAGCTGGCTAAGTCAGTTAGTTAATTCAAGTGGCTAGCCAATTGGTTAACTCAGTAGCTACGTAGTTAACTCAGCTGTCTAGCCAGCTGGCTAGTTGGTTAAGTCAGCTAGTTAAGTCAACTGGTTAACCACCTTGCGAGGTAGGTTGCTAGCTAATTAAGTCAGCTGGCTAGCTGGCAGGAAAGCTAGTAAAATCAGCATGTTAATTGACCTGGCTAACTGCCTGGCTAACTAGGTGGTTAGCTAGTTAAGCCAGCTGTCTAGCTGGGAGGCTATCTACTTAAGTCAGCTAGTTAAATTAACTGGTTAGCCGACTGGTTAGCTAGGCCTCTGGCAAGTTAAGGTGGCTGGTTAGCAGGCTGGTCAGGTAGGTGGCCAGCTAGTTCAGCCAACTGGCTAGCCAACTGATATGAAGGGTGGCTGGCTAGTTAAGACAGCTGGCTATCTGACTGTCCAGCCAGCTGCCTGGCTATTTAAGCCAGCTGGCTAACCTGCTGGCCATCCCACTAGCTAGATAGCGGGCTGCCTAGCCAGCTACCATGACAGGTAGCTAGCTAGGTAAGCCATTTGGCTAGCCATCTAACCAACCTGGTAGCTAGCTAGTTATGTTTGCTGGCTAGCCAGCTAGCGAGCCAACTAGCTAGTCAGCTAGTAAAGTCAGCTAGCTAGCTAGTTAGCTATTTAAGTCAACTAGCATGTCAGCTAACTATTCAGCTAGCTAATTAAGTCAGCTAGCTAGTCGGGTTGCTACTCAGCTAGCCAGTTCAGTAAGCTAGCTAGTCAGCTAGATTGTCAGCAAGATAGTTAAGTCAGGCAGCCAGCTAAATAGCCAGAAAGCTAGCTAGTTAAGTCAGCTAGCTAGACAGCTAGATAGCTTGTTTGCTGGTTGGTTATGTCAACTAGATAGCCAGTTAGCTAGTCAGCTATCTAGTTATGTCAGCTAGCAAATCAGCTAGTTACTTAGCTAACTAATTGGCTAGCCACTCAATCAGCTGATCAGTTAAATAGTGAGCTCACTGTCTTTCCATCAGGTCAGCTAACTAGTCGGCTCACTCGCCTGCCAACCAGTCAGCAAATTAGTTGACTCGCTCCCTGCCAACAGGTCAATTACTTATTAGCTCACTCACAGGCCAACATGTCAGCTAACTAGTCGGCTTGCTCACCAGTCAACTTGTTAAGTCAGCTCACTGGTCGGCCAGTTCAACTTGTTAAGGCAGCTCTCCCATCGGCTCACTTGACAACTGACTAGTTAGGTGGCTCACTGGTCGGCTCAATCACTGGCCGACTAGTTAAGTCTTCTGACCAGTCGGCTCACTAGCCAGCCGATTAAAGTCAGCTGACCAGTCAACTCACTCGCCAGCCGAATAGTTAAGTCAGTTAAACAGTCGGTTTACTTGCTAGCTGACTAGTTAGTTCAGCTGACCAGTCGTCTCACTTGCTGGCCAACTAGTTAATTAAGCTGACCAGCTGGCTAACTCACTGGCCTGCTAGTTAAGTAATCTAAGCGTTCAGATGAGTAGTGGGGCCAACTATTTATTTCACCTAACCAATCGGCGACTAGTCGGCCAACTTGGGAGCTGACAAGTTAGCTCTGCTAACTAGGCAGCCAAATAGGACAGCCAACTAGTCAGCCAAATAGTCGGCCGACCAGTTAGGTCAGGAAACCAGTCAGCCATCTAGTTAATCATGCTAACTAGTGAGCCAACTCGTCAGTCAACTCATTGACCAAGGTAGCTAGTCGGCCAACTAGTGGACCACCTTGTTAAGCCAGGTAATAAATTGGATGAGTAGTCAGACAACGTGTTAAACAAGCTAACTAGTCGGGCGACTCATCAAACAAGTTAAGTAACCTAACTCACTCGTTATCCAACTAGTTAAGTCAGCCAGTTAACTCATTTAACAACTAGCTAAAACAGTTAGCTAACTGGTTAACCAACTCATTAACTCAGCTAGTTATCTCGTTAGCCAACTAGTTAAATCAACTAGCTAAGTAAGCTAGTTAACCAGCCAGCTAGATAACTCAGCTAGCTCAGTGAACTAGCTCACTAGTTACCTAACTATTTAAGTCAGCTACTTAATTGTGCTACCTAACTACTTAGGTAATTAGATAAGTCAGCAAGCTATTCAGCTAGTTATATAGTTAGCTAACTAATTCAGGTAGTTAAGTGAGCTAAATAACTAGTTGTCACCCAATTAAGTCAGCTAGCTAAGTAGTTAACTCAGCTAGCTAAGACAGCTAGTTAAGTCAGCTTTCTAATTTAGTCAGCTTGTTAAGACAGCTAGTTAGCTAGTGAGATAACAGGTTAAGTCAGCAGGTTGAGTCAAGTAGTTAGCTAGGTAACTAACAGGTTAAGGCAGCTGCTTGAGTCAACTAGCTAGCTAGTTAGCAAATGGGTGGAGTCAGCTGGTTGAGTAGGCTAGCTAGCAAGTTAGCTAACGAGTTAGTAAGCTGGATGAGTCATCTGGCCAGCTAGTTAGCTAATGAGTTAAGTCAGCTGGATGTGTCAGCTAGGTAGCTCATTAGCTAATGAGTTAAGTCAGATAATTAAGTCACCTAGCTAGCACGTTAGATAATGATTAAGCTAAATATTTAGCAAGCTGGTTAAGTCAGCTAGCTAGCTAGGCAGCTAACTATTTAAGTCAGCTTGCTAGCTGGTAGCTAGCTAGTTAGCTAAGTATTTAAGTCAGCTGGGAAGCTACGTAGCTAGCTAGTTTGCTATTTAAGTCAGCTGGAATCTAGGTAGTTAGCTGGTTAAGGCAGGTAGTTAAGTCCGCTGGCTAGGCAGCTGACTTGCTAGTTAGTGAGCTGGTTTAGACATTTGTTTAGCCAGCTGGATAGCTTGTTAATTCAACTAGTTAAGAGAACCGGCTAGCCAACTGGCAAGGGTGGTACCTAACTAGTTAAGTCAGCTAGATAGCTAAATGGTTAGCTAGTGATGTCAGCGAGTTAAGTCAGCTGTCTAGCCAACTGGCTAGTTGGTTAAGTCAGCTAGTTTACTCAGCTCTCTAACCACCTGACTAGGTAGGTAGGAAACTAGGTAGGTCAGCTTGCTAGCAAGCAGGCTAGCTGTTCAATTCGCCTAGTTAAGTCAGCTGGCTAGCCTGCTGGCTAGGTAGGTAGCTAGCTAGTTAAGCCAGCTGGCTAGCCAGCTTGCTATCTTAAGTCAGCTATGTAAGTCAGATTGCTAGACAGCTGACTAGATAGATAGTCAGCTAGTTAAGTCAACTGGTTAGCCAGCTGACTACCTTGTTAAGTCAACTTGTTAAGTCAGCTGGCAACCAGGTGCCAAGCTAGTTAGGTTGACTCATTAAGTCAGTTGGCTATCCAGCTGGTTAGCTAGTTAAAAAGCTAATTAAGTCAGGTGGGTAGCCATCGGCTGGCTAATTATTTCTGCTAAGTAAGTCAGCTGGCTAGCTAGGAAGCAAGCTACATAAGACAGCTAGTTATGTTAGCTAGTTAGCTAGTTTGGTCAGCTCGGAAATTCTAGCAATTCAGCTAAATAGCTAGTTAGGTAGCTAGCTAGTTAAGCTAGCTAATTAAGCCAGCTGACTAGCTTGGTAACTACCTGGTTAAGTCAGCCAGTTAAGTCAGCTTGCTAGCTAGTTAAGCCCATTAGTTAAGTCAGCTGGCAAACCAGCTGCCTAACTTGGTAGCTAGCTAATTAAGTCAGCTGACTAGCCAGTTAACAAGTTAATTAAATAACCTAGCTAATTCAGCTCAATAGCCAGCTGGTTAGCTAGGTAGCTAAGTAGTTAAGTCAGCTGGCAAGCCATCAGGCTATGTAGGTAGCTAGCTAATTAAGTCAGCTGGCTATCCAGCTGGCTAGCTATGTACCTAGGCAGGTAGGTCAGCCAGCTAGCTAGCTGGATAGCTAGTTAAGTCCCCTAGTTAAGTCAGCTGGCTAGACAGCTGGCTAATTAGGTAGCTAGATAGGTAAGTCAACTGTCTATCCTGCAGGCTCTCTACTTAATTTACCTAGTTAACTCAGCTGGCTAGCCAGCGGGCCATGTAGGTAGGTGGCTTGTTAAGTCAGCTGGCTAGCCATCAGGCATCTAATTATGGCAGCTAGTTTAGTCAGCTGGCTATCCACGTGTCTAGCTATGTAGCTAGCGAGTTAAGTGTGCTGGCTATCCAGCTGGATACTTCGTTAAGTCAGCTAGTTAAGTCAGCTGGGTAGCTGGCTGGCTAGCTAGTTATCTAGGCATTTAATTCAGCTGGCTAGCCAGCTGGGTAGCTAGTCAATACAGCTAATTAAGTCAGCTGGTGAGCCAGCATGCTAGCTAGGTAGCTAGCTAGTTATATCAGCTGTCTAGCCAGCTGGCTAGATTCTTAAGTGACCAAGTTAAGTCAGGTGACTAGCCCGCTGGCTATCTAGGTATCTTGCTGTTTACATCAGCTCGCTAGACAGCTGGCTAGCTAGATAAGTCATCTAGAAATTCAGCTGGATAGCCAGCTGGCTAGCTATGTAGCAAGCTAGTTAGTTTAACTGGCTAGAAAGCAGGCCATCTAGTTAAATCAGTTAGTTAAGTCAGCTGGTTAGCCAACTGTCCTGCTAGGTTGCTGGCAAGTTAAGCCAGCTGGTTAGTAGGCTGCTCAGGTAGGTGGCCGGCTAGTTCAGACAGCTGGCTAGCAGGTTTACCAGCAGGGTGGCTGCCTATTCCCACTGTTCAGTCAGTCGACTGGCTATTTCAGCCAGCTGGATAGCCAGCTGGCCAGACCACTAGCTAGCTAGCCAGCTGCCTAGGCAACTAGCCAGCCAGGGAGCTAGCTACTTAAGCCAGCTGTTTAGCCGTCTAGCCAACAAAGTAGCTAGCTAGTTAAGTCAGCTCGCTAGCCAGCTAGCCAGCCAACTATCTAGTCAGCTAGTTGAAACAGGTAGCTAGCCTGCTACTAGTTAAGTCAGCTAGTAAGTCAGCTAAATATTCAGCTAACTTGTTAAGTCAGCTAGCTACTCAGGTTTCTAGTCAGCTTGCTAGTTAAGTCTGCTAACTCTTCAGCTAGCTAGTCAGCTTGATAGTTAAGTTAGCTAGCCAGTTAACTACCTTGTTACCTAGCTAGTTTAGTCAGCTAACTAGACAGCTAGATAACATGTTTACTAGTTAGTTATGTCACCTAGATAGCCAGCTAGCTAGTCAGGTAGCTAGTTAAGTCAGCTAGCTAACCATTTAGTTACTTAGCAAACTAGCTGGCTAGCAACTCAGCTAGCTCGTCAGCTATCTAGTGAGCTACCTCGCTTTCCATCAGGTTAGCTAACTAGTAGTTTCTCTCGCATGCAAACAAGTCAGGAAACTAGTCAACTCACTTGCCAGCCAACAGGTCAAATAACTTGTTGGCTCGTTCAAAGGCCAAAAGATCAACTAACTAGTCATTTGTTCACCAGCTGAATAGTTAACTCAGATCACTGGTTGGCTCACTCGCCTGCCAACTAGTTATGCCAGAACACACGTAGGCTAATTAGCCTGCCGAATAGTTAATTCAACTGACCAGTTGGTTCACTCCCTGGCTGACTATTTAAGTCAGCTCATCTGTCGGCTCACTCTCTGGCAAACTAGTTAAGTCAGATAAACGGTTGGCCTACTAACCGGCACACTAATGAACTAAGCTAACCAATTGGCCAACTAGTGGGCCAACTTGTCAGCTGGCAACTTAGGTCAGCTATTTAGTCAGCAGACTAGTTAGATCAGCTAAGTAGTTGGCCAACTTGGCCGACAAGTTAGGTCAGCAAACAAGTCAACCAACTACTTAACCGAGCTAACTAGGGGACAACTCGTCAGTCAGCTAGTTAACCCAGCTAAATAGTCAGCCGACTAGTCACCAGCTGGTTAACCCAACTAACAAGTCGGCCGAGTAGTCAACCAACCTGTTAAACCAGCTAACTAGTCAGCCGACTCGTCAGCCTACAAGTTATGCCACCTAGCTAACTCATTAACCAATTAGTTAAATCAGCTATTTAACTCGCTTACCAACTAGTTAAAACAGTTATATAACTCATTAACCAACTTGTTAAGCTAGCTAGCTATCTGATTAGCCAACTGGTTAAGTAAGCTAGTTAAGTCAGCTGGCTAACTAGCTAACTAACTATGTCAGCAAGCTAAGTCAGATTGCTTACTTGTTAGCTAAGTATTTAATTCAGATACTTAATATTCTACCTAATTAGTTAGCTAATTTGTTAAGTCAGCTGGTTATTCAGCCAGTTAAATAGTAAGCTAACTATTTAATTTAGATAAATGAGTCAGCTAGTTAACTAGTTAAGTCAGCCAGTTAAGTCAGTTAGCTAAGTAGTTAAGTCAGCTAGCTAAGTCAGTTAAAGTCAGCTTCTAACATAGTTAGCTGGTTAAGACAGTTAGGTAGCTAGTTAGCTAAAGTTTTAAGTCAGCAGTTTGAGTCAGGTTGTTAGCTAGCTAACTAACCGGTTAAATCATCAAGTTGAGACAGCTAGCTAGCTAGTTAGCAAATGGGTTGAGTCAACTACTTGACTAGTGTAGCTAGTTATTTAGCTAACGAGTTAATTCAGCTGGATGGTCAGCTAGATAGCTAGATAGCTAACGAGTTAAGTCAGCTGGTTGAGTCAGCTAGCCAGCTCATTAGCCAACGAGATAAATCAGATGATTAAGTAACCTAGCTAGCATTTTAGATAATGATTAAGCTAACTATTTATCTAGCTTGTTAAGTCAGTTAGCTATCAAGGCAGCTATTTAAGTCAGTTTTTAGAAGGTAGCTGGCTAGTTAGCTAACTATTTAAGTCAGCTGGCTAACTAGGTAGCTAGCTAGTTAGCTAATTATTTACATCAGCTGGATAGCTAGGTAGCTACTAGTTAAGTCAGCTACTTAAGTCAGCTGGCTAGCCAGCTGGTTAGCTATGTAGCGAGCTAGATAAGATAGTTGGCTAGCCATGTGGATAGCTGGTTAATTCAGCTAGTTAAGATAGCTTGCTAGGCAACTGGCCAGGTAGTTAGCTAGCTAGTTAAGTCAGCAAGATAGCTACATGGCTAGCTAGTGATGTCAGCGAGTTAAGTCGCCTGGCTAGCCAACTGGCTAGATGGTTAAGTCAGCTACTTTAGTAAACAGTCTAGCCAACTGGCTAGGTATGTGGCTAACTAGATAAATCAGCTTGCTAGCCAGCAGGATAGTTCTTCAATTCAGCTAGTGAAGTCACCTGGTTAGCCTGCTGGCTACACTGATAGCTAGCAAGTTAAGTGAGGTGGCTAGTCAGCTTGCTAGCTTAAGTCAGCTAGGTTAGTCAGCTGGATAGCCAGCTGGCTAGATAGGTAGCTAGCAGGTTTAGTCAGCTGGCTAGCCACCAGACTAACTGGTAAAGTCAGCTAGTTAAGTCAGCTGGCAACCAGCTGGTTAACAAGTTAATTCAGTTAGTTAAGTCAGCTGGCAACCAGATAGCTCGAAGTTAAGTCATCTAGTTAAGTCACCTGGCAACCGGCAGGCTAGCTAGTTAAGTCAGCACATTAAGTCAGTTGACTATCCAGCTGGTTAACTAGTTAAAAAGCTAGTTAAGTCAGATGGCTAACCATCTGTCTAGCTAGTTATTTTAGCTAATTAAGTCAGCTGGCCAGCTAGTAAGCTAGCCATATAAGTAAGCTAGTTATGGCAGCTGGGTAGCTAATTAAGTCTGCTAGTTTATTCAGCTGGCTAGCTAGATAGCTAGGTTGGTAGTTAGCTAGTTAAGTCAGCTGGCTAGCCAGGTGGCTAGCAATTTAAGTCAGCTAGTTAATTCAGTTGGCAAGCCAGCCGGCTAGCTAGTTAAGTCAGCTAGTTAAGTAAACTGGGTAGCTAGTTAAGTCAGTTAGTTAAATCAGCTGCCAAATGAGCTGCCTAACATGGTAGCTAGCTAGTTAAGTCAACTGGCTGCTAGCTGGCTAGCAAGTTTAGTCACCTAGTTATGTCAGCTCGAAGGTCAGCAGCTTAGCTAGGTAGTGATATAGTTAAGTCAGCTGTCAAGCCAGCGGGAAATGTAAGTAGGTAGCTAGTTAAGTCAGATGGCTAGCCATCAGTCTATCTAGTTATGTCAGCTATTTAAGTCAACTGGCTATATAGCAGTCTAGCTAAGTAGCTAGCTAGTTAAGTCTGCTGGCTAGCCAGCTAGCTGCTTCATTAAGTTAGCTGGCTAGGCTACTGGCTGGCTAGTTAGCTAGGCAATAAAGTCACCTGGCTTGACAGCTGTCCAGCTAGTTAAGTCAGCTAGTTTAATCAGGTGGTTAATTAGCTGGCTAGCTAGTTAAGTCAGCTCATTAAGTCAGTTGTCTAGCCAGCTGGCTGTCTACTTAATAAGCTGGTTACATGAGCTGTGTAGACATCTGGCTCGCTAGTTATTTCAGCTTATTAAGTCAGCTGGGTAGCTAGGCAGCTTGGCAGTTAAATCAGCTTGATATGTCAGCTACTAGCTAGTTATGTCAGCTAGTTAAGTCAGCTAGCTATATGACAGCTAACTAGGCAGCTAGCAAGTTGAATCAGCTAGTTAAGTCAGCTGACTTGCTGGTAGCTAGATAGATAAGTCATCTATTTAAATCAGCTGGGTAGCTAGTTAAGTTTGTTAGTCAAGTCAGCTGGAGAGCCAGCTGTCGAAAAGGATAGCTAAGTTTATGTCAGCAGGCTAGCCCACTGGCTAGCTAATTAAGTCACCTACTTAGCTCACTGTCAAGCAGGATAGCTAGGTAGTTAGGTAGTTAAGACAGCTTGCAAACCATCAAACTAAGTAGGTAGGTAGCTAGTTAAGTCAGCTGGCTAGCCATCCGGCGTCTAGTTATGTCACCTAGTTAAGTCAGCTAGCTATCCAGCTGACTAGCTAGGTAGTTAGCTAGTTAAGTCTGCTGGATAGCCAGATGTCTACTTCGTGAATTCAGCTAGTTAAGTCAGCTGGCTAGCCTGCTGGATACCTACACAGCAAGGCATAATTCATCTGGCTAGCCAGCTGACTAGCTTGGCAGTTAGCTAGTTATGTCAGTTGTCTAATCAGCTTGCTAGCTAGTTAAGTCACCTAGTTAAGTCAGGTGACTAGTCAGCTGGCTAGCTAGGTAGCTTGCTAGTTAAGTCAGCTGGATACACAGCTGGCTAGCAAGATAAGTCATCTAGTTAATTCTGCAGGATAGCCAGTTGACCAACTATATAGCAAGCAAGTTAATTCAACTGACTAGATAACAGGACAGCTAGTTAAGACAGCTAGTTAAGTCAACTGGCTAGCCAGCTCTCTAGCTAGGTAGTGACATAGTTAAGTTTGTTTCCTAGCCAGCTGGTAGCTAATTCAGTCAGCTAGTTAAGTCACTTGCTATCCAGGTGGCTAGAGGTAGAAAGCTACTTAAGTCAGCTGGCTAACCAGCTTGCTAGCTAGGTAGCTAGCTAATTATGTAAACGGTGTAGCCAGCTGGCTTGCTAATTTAGTCACCTAGTTAAGTCAGCTGACTAGCCATGTGACATAGTTAACTCAGTTGGCTAGGCAGCTGGCTAGTTCATTAAGTCAGCTAGTTAAGACAGCTGGCTATCCAGGTGGCTAGAGAGCTAGAGTTCTAGTTAAGTCAGCTGGCTATACAACTGGATATCTAGTTAAGTCAGCATGTTTAGTCACCTGGCTGGTGAGCTGCCTAGCTCGTTAATCAACTAGTTAAGTCAGGTGACTAACCTGCCGGATAGTTAGTTAAGTCACCTCATTAAGTTAGTTGGCTAGCAATCTCCCTAGATAGTTAAAAAGATAGTAAATTCAGATGACTAGACAGTAGGCTAGCTAGTTATTTCAGCTAGCTTAGTCAGTTGGCTAGCTAGGCAGCTAGCTAGTTAAGTCAGCTAGTTATGTCAGCTTGCTAGCTTGTTAAGTCAGCTAGTTAAGTCAGATGGCTAGCTAGTTAAGTAAGCTAGATAAGTCAGCTTGCTAACCAGCTGCCTAGGTGGGTATCTAGCTAGTTAAATCAGCTGAATAGCCAGCTGGCTAGCTAGTTAAGTTACCTAGTTAACTCAACTCGCTTGCCAACTTGTTAACTAGGTAGTTAAGTCAGCTGGTAGGCCAGAGGGATACATAGGTAGCTATCTAGTTTAGTCAGCTGGCTAGCCACCTGGCTATCTAGAGGTGTCAGCTAGTTATGTCAGTGGTACCCCGCTGGCTAACTAGTTATGTCAGCTAGTTGAGTCAGCTGGCTAGCCATCTGGCTAGCTGGTTAAGTCAGCTAGTTAATTCAAGTGGCTACCCAACTGGCTTGCTAGGTAACTCGCTAGTTAAGTCACCTGGCAAGCCAGCTGACTAGCTGGTTAAGTCAGCTAGTTAAGTCAGCTCGATAGCCACCTGACCAAGTAGGTAGCTAGCTAATTATGTCAGCTGTCTAGCTGGCTGCCTTGCTAGTTAAGTCAGTGAGTTAATGAGCAGGCTGGCCAGCTGGCTAGCTAAATTGCTAGCTAGTAAAGCCAGTTGGCTAGCCTGATGTCTATCTAGTTCAGTCAGTTAGTTAAGTCAGCTAGTTAGACGGCTGATAGCTAGGTGGCTGGCAAGCTAAGCCGCCTTGTTACCAGGATGCTCAGTTAGGGGACCAGCTAGTTAAGCCAGCTGATTGGCTGGCTGACCAGCAGGGTGTCTGGCTAGTTAAGCTGGCTGGCTATCCCAATGTCCACCCTGGCAGCTGGTTATTTAAACTGGTGGGCTAGCCAAGAGGCTAGCCTGCTACCTTGCTAGCCAGTTGCCTAGCCAGATAGCCAGTCAGGTACCTAGCTAGTTAAGTCAGCTGGCTAGCCAACTAAACAGCCAACTAACTAGTCATCTAGTTAAGTCAGCTAGACAGCCAGCTAGCTAGTTAAGTGAGCTAGCAAGTCAGCTAATTATTCAGGTTCCTAGTTAAGTCAGCTAGCTAGTCAGGTTTCTAGTCAGCTACCTAGTTAAGTCAGCTAGCTGGTCAGCTAGCTAGTCAGCTAGATGGTTAAGTCAGCTAGTAAATAGCTAGTTAGTTAGCTAACTAGTTGGCTAGCTACTCAGCTAGCTGGTGGTCTAACTAGTGGGCTCCCTCACTTTCCATTAGGTCAACTAACAAGTAGGCTCGCTCACCTGCCAACCAGTAAGCAAACTAGTCATCTTGAACACCAGCCAACAGGTCAACTATCTTGTTGGATCACTCACAGGCCAACTAGTTAAGTCAGCTCACCTGTCTGCTCACTCGCCGGCTGACTAGTGTGCCAATTTGTCAGCCGAAAAGTTAAGTTAGCTAAATAAACTGCCGACTAGTTAGGTCAGCCAATTAGTCGGCCAACTAGTCAGCCGACTAATTAGGTGAGCAAACTGCCCAGCCAAATACTTACCCAAACTAACTATGGGGCCAACTCGTCAGCCAACTATTTAACCAAGCTAAATAGTTGGCCGATTTGTTGGACAACTTGTTAAGCCAGTTAACAAGTTGGTCGAGTAGTCAGTCAACATTTTAAACCAGCTAGCTAGTCGACTGACTCATCTGTCAACAAATTAAGTCACCTAGCTAACTCATTAACCAACTAGTAAAGTCAGCTCTTTAACTCGTTTACCAACTAGTTAAAATAGTTATCTAACCCATTAACCAATGCGTTAATTCAGCAAGCTATATAGTTAGTCAACTACTTAAGTCAGCTAGCTAAGTGAGATAGCTAACTACTAGCTAGCTAAGTAAGCTAGTTACGTCACCTAGCTCACTAGTTAGCTAATTAGTTAAGTCAGCTACTTAAGTTTGCTACCTAAATAGTTAGTAAATTAATTAAGTGAGCTCGTTATTCAGCTAGTTAAATAGTTAGCTAACTAATTCAGGTAGTCAAGTCAGCTAGCTAACTAGTTAAGTCAGCCAGTGAAGTCAGCTAGCTAATTAGTTAAGTCAGCTGGCTAAGTCAGCTAGTTAAGTCAGCTTTTAATTTAGTCAGTTGGTTAAAACAACTAGATAGCTAGTTAGCTAAAGGTTTAAGTCAGCAGGTTGAGTCAGGTAGTTAGCTAGTTAACTAACGGGTTTAGTCAGCTGGTTGAGTCAGCTAGCTAGCTAGTTAGCAAAGGGGTTGAATCCACTGATTGAGTAGACTAGCTAGCTAGTTAGCTTATGAGTTAAGTCAGCTGGATGAGTCAGCTAGCCAGCACATTAGGAATGAGGTAAGTCAGATGATTTTTTTGTTTTGTTTTTGGCTTTTTTGGGTTTTTTTGAGTTGGAGTCTCACTTGGTCGCCCAGACTGGAGTGCAGTGGCTGCTCCCGGCCAGTGCAGCCTCGACCTGCTGGGCTCCAGTGATCCTTCCACCTCAGCCTTCTGAGTAGCCGGAATTACAGGCATGCGCTACCATGCCCAGCTGATTTTTTGATTTTTATTGTATTGATGAGGTCTCGCTGCCCAGGTGGGTCTTGAACCCCTGGGCTTAGGCAATCCACTCACCTCAGCCTCCCAAAGGTGCTGGATTACAGGCTTAGCCACCAAGCCCAGCTAAGTCAGATGATAAAGTCACCTAGCTAGCAAGTTAGATAACGATTAACCTAACTAGTTATCTAGCTGGTTAAGTCAGCTAGCTAGCCAAGGGAGCTTACTATTTAAGTCAGCATCTTAGCTAGGTAGCTATCTAGTTATCTAACAATTTATGCCAGCTGACTAACTAGGTAGCTAACTAGTTAGCTAGCAAATTAAGTCAGCTGGCTAGATAGGTGGCTGCTATTTAAGTCAGCTAATTTAGTCAGCTGGGTAGCCAGCTGGATAGTGAGGTATCGAGGTAGTTAAGTCAGTTGACTAGCCAGCTGGCTAGCTGGTTAATTCAGCTAGTTAAGACATCTGGCTGGCCGAGTGGATAGGTACGTAGCTAAATAGTTAAGTCACCTAGATAGCTACCTGGCTAGCTAGCGATATCAGTGAGTTAAGTCAGCTGGCTAGCCAACTGGCTAGCTGGTTTAATCAGCTAATTTAGTCAGATGTCTAGCCTGCTGGCTATGTAGGTAGCTAGCTACATAAGTCATCTTGCTAGCCAGCAGGACAGTTTTTCAAGTCAGCTAGTTAAGTCAGTTGGCTAGCCTGCTGGCTACGTAGATAGCTAGCAAGTTAAGAGAGGTGGCTAGCAAGCTTGCTAGCTTAATTCAGCTTGGTAAGTAAGTTGGCTAGCCAGTTGGCTAGATATTTAGCCAGGTAGTTAAGTCAGCTGGATAGCCAGCTGACTAGCTGGTTATGTCAGTTAGTTAAATCAGATGGCAACCAGCTAACTAGTAAGTTAAGTCATCTAGTTAAGTCAGCTGGCAACAAGTTGGTTAGCTAGTTATGTCAGTTCTTTAAGACACTTGGCTATCCAGCTTGTTAGCTAGTTTAAAAGCTAGTTAAGTAAGATGGCTAGACATCTGGCTAGATAGTTATTTCAGCTAGTAAAGTCAGCTGGTTAGCTAGAAAGCTAGCTATATTAATCAACTAGTTATGGCAGCTAGGTAGCTACTTAAGTCAGCTAGTTTAGTCAGCTGGCTAACTAGATAGGTAGCTAGACAGCTAGCTAGATAAGCCAGCTAGATTAGAGAGCTTGCTGAATTAAGCAGTTAGTTAACTCAGCTTTCTAGCTAGTTAAGTCAGTGAGTTAAGTCAGCTGGAGAGCCAGCTGCCTAGCTGGGTCACTACCTAGTTAAGCCAGCTGGCTAACCAGTTAGATAGCTAGTTAAGTAACCTAGTTAAGTCAGTTCACTAGCCAGCTGGTTACCTAGGTACCTAGGTAGATAAATCAGCTGGCAAGCCAGCAGGATACGTAAGTAGCTAGCAAGTGAAGTCAGTTGGCTATGCAGCTGACTAGCTAGGTACATAGGCAGTTGATTCAGCTTGCTAGCCAGCAGGCTAGCTAGTTAGGTCACCCTGTTTAATCAGCTGACGAGACAGCTGGCTAGCTAGGTAGCTAGATAGTTAAATCAGCTGTCTAGCCCAGTGGCTAACTTGTTACATCACCTAGTTAAATCAGCTGGCTAGCCAGATGGCTAGCTAGGTAGTTTGCTAATTTATTCAGCTGGCTAGACAGAGGGCTAGTTTGTTAAGTCACTTAGTTTAGTCAGCTTACTAGCCAGCTCTCTAGCTATATAGCAAGCTAGCTAATTCAGCTTAGAAGAAAACAGGCCATCTATTTAAGTCAGCTAGTTAAGTCAGCTGGCTAGCCAGCTGGCTAGCTAGGTAGCGAGCTACTTAAGTCAGTGGGCTAGTCAACTGGCAAGCTAATTAAGTCAGCTACATATGTCAGCTGGGTAGCCAGCTAGCTAGCAAAGTAGAAAGCTAGTTAGGTCAGCTGTCTAGTCCAGCTGGCTAACTAGTGAATTCATCTGGTTGAGTCAGATGGCTAGCCAGCTGGCTAGTAGGTTAAGTCAACTAGTTAGGTCAGTTGGATAGCCAGCTGGCTAGCTGGGTAGGAAGCTAGTTAAGTCAACTGGCTAATTATTTATGTCAACCAGTTAATTCAGCTGGTTTCCCAGCTGACTAGCTAAGTAGCTAACTAGTTATGTCAGCTGGATAGCCAACTGGCTAGCTGGTTAAGCAAGCCAGTAATTCAGCTGGCCAGTCAGCTGTCTAGATAGTTAAGTCAGCTAGTTAAGACAGCTGGCCAGCCAGCTGGCTAGCTAGTTAGCTAGCTAGTTAAGCAGATAGTTAATTCAGCTGGTTATCTAGGTATCTAGCAGGATAAATCAGTTAGTTAAGTCAACTGGCTAACCAGCTACCTATCAGTGTACCTAGCTAGAAAAATCAGCTGGCTAGCAAGCTGGCTAGCTTGTCAAATCACGTAAAGTCAGCTCACTGGCCAGCATGTTAACTAGGTAGTTAGGTAATTAAATCAGTTGGCAAGCCAGAGGACTATGTAGGTAGGTAGCTAGTTAAGTGTGCTGGCTAGCCATCAGTCTACCAATTATGTCAGCTAGTTAAATCAGCTGGCTATCAATTTGTCTAGCTAGGTAGTTAGCTAGTTAAGTTTGCTGGCTAGCCAGCTGGCTACTTCAAGTCAGCTAGTTAAGTTAGTTGGCTGGGTTGCTGGCTAGTAGGTAGCTAGGAAATTAAGTCAGCTGGCTAGCCAGCTGGCCAGCTAGTAAGGTCAGTTAGTTTAGTCAGCTGGCTAACCAGTTGTCTATCTAGTTAGGTCAGCTGGTGAAGTCAATTGTCTAGCCAGCTGGCTAGCTAGTTAAAAAGCTGGTTACGTCAGATGGGTAATCAGCTGGCTTACTAGTTATTTCAGCTATTTACATCAGCTGGCTATCTAGGTAGTTAGGCAATTAAGTCAGCTGGCTACTCAGCTGTCTAGCTAGTTAAGTCAGCTAGTTAAAACAGCTGGATAGCCAGCTTGCAATCTAGGTAGCTAGCTAGTTACGTTAACTGTCTAGCCAGCTGGATAGCTAGTTAAGTCACCTAGTTAAGTCAGCTGAGAAGGCAGCCATCTAACTACGTAGTTTGTTAGTTAAGTTAGCTGGCTAGACAGCTGGATAGCTAGATAAATCACCTAGTTATTCTGCTGGATAACCAGGTGGCTAGCTATGTAGCAAGCTAGTAAATTCAAATGGCTAGAAAGCAGGCCAGCTAGTTAAGAGAGCTAGTTAAGTCAGTTGTCTAGCAAACTGGCTGGCTATGTAGTGACCTAGTTAAGTCAGTTGGCTAGCCAGCTGACTAGTTATTTATATCAGCTAGTTAAATCAGCTGGCTATCCAGGTGGCTAGAGAAGTACAGAGATAGTTAAGTCAGCTGGATAGCCGCCTGGATATCTAGTTAAGTCAGCTAGTATAGTCACCGGGCTGGTCAGCTGTCTAGCTCATTAATTAACTAGTTAAGTCAGCCAGCTAACCAGCTGGCTAGCTGTTTAAGTCACCTCATTAAGTCAGTTGGCTAGCCAGCTCGCTAGCTGGTGAAGTCAGATGGTTAGACAGATGACTAGCTAGTTATTTCAGCTAGTTAAGTCAGCTTGCTAGCTAGGTAGATATCAAGTTAAGTCAGCCAGTTATATCAGCTAGCTAGCTAGTTAAGTCAGCTAGTTAAGTCACATATCTAGGTAGTTAGTTCGGTAGGTAGCTAGGTAGCTATTTCAACTAGTAAAATCAGCTGGCTAGCTGGGCAGCTAGCTAATTAAGTCAGCTAGTTTAGTCAGCTCGCTAGCCAGCTGCTTTGCTAGGTAGCTAGGTAGTTAAGTCAGCTGGCAAGCCAGCGAGATACATAGGTAGCTAGCTATTTAAGTCAGCTGGTTAGCCACCAGTCTAGCTAGTGTTGTCTGCTAGTTAAGTCAGCTGGCAGCCAACTGGCTACTAGTTATGTCAACTAGTTGAGTCAGCTGGTTAGTCAGCTGGCTACCTATTTAAGTCAGCTAGTTAATTCAATTGGCTAGCCAACTGTCTAGCTAGGTAACTCGCTAGTTATATCAGCTGGCTAGCCAGCTGGCTATTTTAAGTCAGGTAGTTAAGTCAGTTGGCTAGCCAATTGGATAGGTAGGTAGCTAGGTAATTTTGTCAGCTGGTGAGATGGCTGGCTAGCTAGTTAATTCAGCAAGTTAAGTGACCTGGCTAGCCAGTTGGTTAGCTAGGTGGCTAGCTAGTTAAGCCAGACGGCTAGCTGGATGGCTATCTAGGTAAGTCAGCTAGTTAAGTAAGCTTGTTAGCCAGCAGGCTGGCTAGGTGGAATGCGTTAAGCTGACTGGTTAGCAGGCTGATCAGGTAGGTTGCCCACTATTTAAGCCAGTTGGCAAGCCAGCTGACCAGCAGGGTGGCTGTCTAGTTAATCCAGCTGTCTGTCTGACCATCCATCCAGCCAGATGGCTATTTAAGCCGGCTGGCTAGCCACCTGGTCAGCCCACTAGCTAACTAGCTGGCTGCCTAGCCAGCTAGCCAGTCAAGTATCTAGCTAGTTACGCCAGCTGGCTAGGCATGTAGACAACCAGTTAACTAGTTCGTTAAGTCAGCTGGCTAGCCAGATATCCAGCAAAGTAACTAGTCAGCTAGTTTTCAGCTAACTAGTCAGCTAGCTAGTTAAATCAGCTAGCAACTCAGCTAACTATTCAGTTAGCTAGTGAAGTCAGCAAGCTAGAGAGTTAGATAGCTTATTTGCTAGCTATTTATGTCAGTTATATAGCCAGCTAGCTAGTCAGCTAGCTAGTTAAGTCAGCAAGCAAATCAGCTAGCTACTTAGTTAACTAGTCAGCTAGCCACTCAGCTATCTGGTCAGATAAATAGTGGGCTCACTCGCTTTCCAACTGGTCAGCTAATTAGTTGACTCACTCGCCTGCAAACCGGTCAGCAAACTAGTCAGCTCGCAAGCCAGTCAAAAAGTCAACTGAATTGTTGGCTCACTCACAATCCAATAGTTAGGTCAGCTAACTATTCGGCTTGCTCGCCTGCTGACTAGTTAAATCAGCTCACCTATTAGCTCGCTCGCTGGCCAACTAGTTTAGGCAGCTCTCCAGTTGGTTCATTTGCCAGCTGACTAGTTAACTCTTGTGACCATTCGACTCACTCACTTGCCGACTAAAGTCAGCTGACCAGTCAGCTCAGTAGCCGGCTGACTAGTTATATCAACTGACCAGTTGGCTCAATCGCAGACTGAATAGTTAAGTCAGCTGACCATTCAGCTCACTCGCTGGCCAACTAGTTAAGTCAGCTCACCTGTGACTCACCCGCCTGCTGACAAGTTAAGTAAGCTAAACAGTCATCCGAATATCAGGCCAACTATTTAAGTCAGATAACCAATCGGCCAACTAGTTGGCCAACTGGTCAGTTGACAAGTTAGGTCAGCTTACTTGTGGGCTGACTAGTTAGGTCAACTAAATAGTCAGCCAGCTAATCAGCTGACAAGTTAGGTGAGCAATATAGCCAGCCAACTAGTTAACCGAGATAACTTGTGGGCCAACTCGTCAGTCAACTAATTAATCCAGCTAACTAGTCGGCCGACTAGACGGCTGACATGTTAAGCCAGCTAACAAGTCAGCCGAGTAGTCAGCCAACGTATTAAACCAGATAAGTTGTCATCTGCATCATCCGCCAACAAGTTAAGTCACCTAGCTAACTCATTGCCCAACTAATTAAGACAGCTATTTAACTCGTTTACCAAATAGTTAAAACAGCTAACAAGTTAACCAACTCGTTAAGGCAGCTAGCTATCACGTTATCCAACTAGTTAAGTCGGCTAGGTAAGTAAGCTACCTAATTAGCTACTTAAGTAAGCTAGCTAAGACAGCTCACTATTTAGCTAGCTACTTAAGTCAGCTACTTAAGCCTGATAGCTAAATAGTTTGCTAACTAGTTAAGTCAGCTAGTTATTCAGCTAGCTAAATAGTTAGCTAACTAATTCACGTAAAGTCAGCTAACTAACTAGCTAAGTCAGCCAGTTAAGTCAATTAGCTAAGTAGTTAAGTCAGCTAGCTAAGTCAGCTAGTTAAGTCAGTTACCTAATTTAGTCAACTGTTTAAGACAGCTAGCTAGGTAGACAGCTAAAGTGTTAAGTCAGCAGGTTGAATCAAGTAGTTAGCTAGTTAACTAACTGGTTAAGTCAGCTGGTTGAGTTAGCAGGCTAGCTAGTTAGGAAACGGGTTGAGTCAGTTCTTTGAGAAGACTAGCTAGTTGGCTAACCAGTTAAGTCAGCTGGATTAACCTAGATAGCTAGTTAGCTAATGAGTTAAGTCAGCTGGTTGAGTCAACTAGCTAGCTCATTAGATAACAAGTTAAATCAGATGATTAAGTCAGGTAGCTAGAATGTTACACAATGATGAAGCTAACTATATAGCTATCTGGTTAAGTTCGCTAGCTAGCTAGGCAGCTAACTATTTAAGTCAGTTTGTTAGCTAGGTAGCTACGTAGTTAGTTAATTTCTTAAGTTAGCTGGCTAGCTACGTAGCTAGCTAGTTAGCTAACTCTTTAAGTCAGCTGGATAGCTACTTAGATAGCTTGTTAATTCAGCTAGTTAAGTCAACTGGCTAGCCAGCTGACTAGCTTGGTAGTGAGCCAATTAAGTCAGTTGGCTAACCAGCTGGCTAGCTGGTTAATTCAGCTAGTTAAGAGAGCTGGCAAACCAACTGGCAATGTAAGTAGTTAGCTAGTTAATTCAGCTAGATAGTTACCTGGCTAGCTGGTGATGTCAGTGATTCAAATCAGCTGTGTAGCCTACTAATTAGCAGGTTAAGTAAGCTAGTTTTGTCAGCTGTCTAGCCAGCATGCTAGGTAGGTAGCTGGCAAGATTAGTCAGCTTGCTAGACAGCAGGCTAGCTGTTCAAGTCATCTAGTTAAATCAGCAAGCTTGCCTGCTGGCTAGTTATGTAGCTAGCTATTTAAGTGAGATGGCTAGCCAGTTAGCTAGCTACAGTCAACTAGGTAAGTCAGCTCGCTAGCCACATGGCTAGATAGGTAGCCAGGTATTTAGGGCAGCTGTCTAGCCTGCTTACTTGCTGTTAAAGTCAGCTAGTTATGTCAGCTGGCTATCCAGGTGGCTAGCGAGCTAGAGAGCTAGTTTAGTCAGCTGCCAGTGAACTGGATAACTAGTTAAGTCAGCTAGTTTAGTCACCTGGCTGTCCAGCTGCCTAGCTTATTAATCAACTAGTGAAGTCAGCTGGCTAACCAGCTGGCTAGCTAGTTAAGTCGCCTCATTAAGTCAGTTCACTACACAGCTTGTTAACTAGTAAAAAAGCTAGTTAACTCAGATGGCTAGACAGCTGGCTAGCTAGTTATTTCAGCTAGTTAAGTCAGTTGGCTAGCTAGGTAGCCAGTTAGTTACATAAGCTAGTTGTGTCAGCTACGTAGCTAGTTAAGTCAGCCAGTTAAGTAGGTTAGCTAGCTAGGTATCTAGCTAGGTATCTAGCTAGTTATTTCAGCTAGTAAATTCAGCTTGCTAGCTGTGTAGCTAGCTAGATATGTCAGCTAGTTAAGTCAGCTGGCTAGCTAGTTAAGTCAGCTAGTTAAGTCAGCTGGCTAGCCAGCTGTCTAGCTGGGTATCTAGCTAGTTAACTCAGCTGGCTAGCCAGGTGGCTAGCTAGTTAAGTCATCTAGTTAAGTCAGTTTGCTAGCCAGATGGTTAGGTGGGTAGCTAGGTATTTAAGTCAGCTGGCAAGCCAGCAGGATATGTAGGTAGCTAGCTAGTTAAGTCTTCTGGTTTGTCACCTGGCTAGCTAGTGATGTCAGCTAGTTAAGTCAGTTAGCTAGCCAGCTTGCAAACTAGTTATGTCACCTAGTTGAGTAAGCTGGCTAGCCAGCTGGCTAGCTGGTTAAGTCAGCTAGTCAATTCAAGTGGCTAGCCAACTGACTAGCTAGGTGGCTCAGCAGTTAATTTAGCTGACTATCCAGTTGACTAAATGGTTAAGTCAGCTAGTTAAGTCAGCTGGCTAGCTACCTGGCTAGGTAAGTAGCTATCTATTAAGTCAGCTGGCTATCCGGCTGGTTAGCTAGTTAATAAAGGGAGTTATGTTAGCTGGCTAGATGGCTGGCTAGCTCGGTGGTTAGCTAGGTAAGGCAGCTGGCTAGCTGGATGGCTATCTAGTTAAGTCAGCTACTTAACTCAGCTGGTTAGCCAGCTGGCTACCTAGGTGCCTGGCAAGATAAGCTGGCTGGTTAGCAGGCTGGTCATATAAGTGGCCACCTAGTTAAGCTGGCTGTCTAGCTGGCTGACCAGTAGGGTGGCTGGCTAGTTAAGATGGCTGGCTACCACACTGTCGAGCCAGATGGCTTGCTATTTAAGCAGACTGTCTAGCCAGGTGTCCAGCCTACTAGCTAGCTAGCTGGCTGCCTAGCCAGCTAGCCAGCCAGGTGGCTAGCTAGTTAATCCAGCTGGCTACACATCCAGCCAAAGAGGTAGGTAGCTAGTTATGTCAGCTGGCTAGTCAGTTAGACTGCCAACTAGTTAGTCAGCTAGTTAAGACAGCTATCTGGCCAGCTAGCTAGTTAAGTCAACTAGCTAGTCAGCTATCTACTCAGTCAGATAGTTAAGTCAGCTAGCCAGCTAACTAGCCAGTTAGCTAGCTAGTTAAGTCAGCTAGCAAGACAGTTAGATAGCTTCTTTGCTAGCTAGTTATGTCAACTAGATAGCCAGCTTGCTAGTCAGCTTCCATTCAGAGAGTTATTTCGCTAACTAGTCAGCTAGCAACTCTGCTAGCTGGTCAGCTAACAAGTTGGCTCCTCGTTTTCCATCAGGTCAGCTAATTATTCGGCTTGCAAGCCTGCCAACTGGTCAGCAAACTTGTTGGCTCAATTAAATTGTCGCTCGCTCGCAGATCAACAGGTCAGCTAACTAGTAGGCTTGCTTGCCAGCTGACTAGTTCAGTCACCTCACCAATCAGATCACTCACCGGATGACTAGTTAAGCCAGCTCACGAGTCGGCTCACTCACCGGCCGACTAGTTAAGTCAGATCATCTGTCGACTCACTCGCCTGCATACTAGATAAGTCAGATAACCTGTCAGCATACTAGCCAGCCAAGTAGTTAAGTAGGCTAACCAATCGTCTCACTAGTGGGCCAACATATCAGCCAAAAATTAGGTCAGTTAACTAGTTGATCATCTAATTAAGTCAGCTAACTAGTCAGCGAACAATTGGCCGACTTGTTAGGACAGCAAACAACCCAGTCAACTAGTTAACTGAGATTACTAGGGTGGCAACTCGTCAGTCAACTAGCTAACCCAGCTAAATAGTAGGCCGACTAGTCGGCCTACTTGATAAGCAAGCTAGCATGTTGGCCGAGTATTCAGCCAATGTATTACACCAGCTAACTAGTCGGCCAACACATTAGCCAACAAGTTAAGTCACCTAGCTAACTCATTAACCAACTAGTTAAGTCGGCTAGTTAACTCGTTGACTAACTAGTTAAGAAAGTTATCTAACTCCTTAACCAACTCATTAAGTCATCTGGCTATCTACTGAGCCAACTAGTTAAATTAGCTAGCTAAATCAGCTAGCTAACTAGCTAGCTAGCTGAGTCGGTTAGCTAATTCAGCTAGCTCACTAGTTAGCTAACTATTTAAGTCAGCTACTTAAGTCTCCTACCTAACTACTTAGCTAATTACATAAGTCAGCTAGTTATTCAGCTAGTTAAATAGTTATCTAATGATATAATTCAGATAGTTTAGACAGGTTGCTATCTAGTTAAGTCAGCCAGTTAAGTCAGTCAACTGTCTAGGCAGCTATATACCTAGTTAAGTCACCTAGTTAAGTAACCTGGCTAGCCAGAAGACTACTAGGTAGCTAGCTAGTTAAATCAGCTTGGTCAGCAACTGGCTAGTTAGTTACGTCAGCTGACGAGTCAGTGGGCTAGCTAGGTAGCTACCTAGTTAAGTCAGCTGGCTATCCAGCTGGCTAGCTATTTAAGTCAGCTGTTTAGCCAGCTGGATAGCTAGGTAGCAACCTAGTTAACTCAGCTGCCTAGCAAGCAGGCCATCTAGTTAAGTCAGCTAGTTAACTCAGATGGTTAGCCAGTTGGCTATCTAGGTAGCAAGTTAGTTAAATCAGCTGACTAGCCAACTGTCTAGCAAAATGAGTTATCTAGGTAAGTCTGCTGCCTAGCCAGTTGACCAAGTAGTAAGCTCTTTAAGACAACTGGCTAGCAAGCTGGTCAGCTAATTAAGTCACCTTGTTAAATCCGCTGGCTCGCCAGCTGGCTAACTAGGTAGGTTGCTAATTAATTGAGCTTGCTAGCCAGGTGGCTAGCTAGTTAAGTCACCTAATTAATTCAGCTGTCTAGCCAGGTGACTAGCTATGTAGCAAGCTAGTTAATTGAGCTGTACAGCAAGCAGCTCCACTAGTTAATTCAGCTAGATAAGTCATCTGGCTAGCCAGATGGCTAACTAGGTAGAGAGCTAGTTAAGTCTGCTGACTAGCCACCAGTCTAACTACTTAAGTCAGATAGTTGAATCAGCTTGCTAGCCAACTGGCTAGCTGCTATGTCAAGTTAGGTCAGCCAGCTAGGCAGTTGTATATCTAGGTAGCAAGCTCCTTTAGTCAGCTGGCTAGCCAGATGGCAATCTAGTTAAGTCAGCTAGTTAATTCAGCTGGCTACCCAGCTGCCTAGCAAGGTAGTTAGCTAGTTAAGTCAGCTGGCTAGACAGATGGTTAGCTGGTTATGTCAGCTAGTTAATTCAGCTGGCCAGCCAGCTATCTAGCTGGGTAAGTCAGCTTGTTAAGTCAGCTGGCCAGTCAGTTGGCTAGCTGGATAACCCAGCTAGTTAAGTCGGCTGGCCAGCCAGTTGGCTAGCAAGGTAACTGGCTAGTTAAGTTAGCCAGTTACATCAGCTGGCTTGCTAGGTAACTAGCTAGTTAAGTCAGTTAGTTAAGTCAGCTGGCTAGCCAGCTGCCTTGCAGGGTAGCTACTTAGTTAAATCTGCTGGTTAGCCAACTGGCTAGCTAGTTAAGTCACGTAGTTAAGTCAGCTCACTGGCCAGCAGGTTAGCTAGGAGTTAGGTAGTTAACTCAGCTGACAAGTCATAGTGCTATGTAGGTAGGTAGCTAGTTAAGTCAGCTGGCTAGCCATCAGGCTATCTTGTAATGTCAGCTAGTCAAATCAGCTGGCTATTCAGCTGTCTAGCTAGGTAGCTAGCTAGTTAAGTTGCTGGCTAGCCAGCTGGTTACTTTGTTAAGTCAGCTAGTTAAGTCAGCTGGCTATCTAGTTAAGTCAGTTAGTTAAGTCAGCTGGGTAACCAGTTGTCTAGCATGGTAGCTAGCTAGTTAAATCAGCTGGCTAGCCAGCTGGCTAGCTAGCTAAATCAGGCGGTTAAGTCCGCTTGCTGGCCAGCATGTTTTCTAGGTAGTTAGGTACTTAAGTCAGCTGGCAAGGCAGCAGGCAACATAGGTAGGTAACTAGCTAAGTGAGCTGGCTAGCCATCAGGCTATCTGGTTATATCAGTTAGATAAGTCAGCTGGCTATCCAGTTGTCCAGCTAGGTAGTTAGCAAGTTAAATCTGTTGGCTAGCAAGCTGGTTAATTCGTTAAGTCAGCTAGTTAAATCAGCTGGCTAGGCTACTGGCTAGCTAAGTAGCTAGGCAATTAAGTCAGCTGGCTAGCCACATGGCCAGCTAGTTAAATCAGCTAATTTAGACAGCTGGCTAACCAGCTGGCTGGGTAGTTAAGTCAGCTCATTAAGTCAGTTGTCTAGCCAGCTGGCTAGCTAGTAAAAAAGCTAGTTACGTCAGATGGGTAGACAGCTGGCTTGCTAGTTATTTCTGCTAGTTAAGTCAGATGGCTAGCTAGGTAGCCAGCTTGTTAAGTCAGCTAGATATGTCAGCTAACTACTTCTTGAGTCAGCTAGTTAAGTCAGCTACTATATGATAGCTAGCTAGGGAGCTAGCAGGTTAAAACAGCTAGTTAAATCAAGTGGCTAGGTAGATAGCTAGCTAGTTAAGTCAGCTACTTAAGTCAGGTGGCTAGCTAGTTAAGTCAGGTAGTTAAGTCAGCTGGCTAGCCAGTGGGCTATGTATGTAGGTAGCTAGTTAAGTCAGCTGGCTACCCATCAGGCGTCTAGTTATGTCAGCTAGTTAAGTCAGCTGACTATTCAGCTGTCTAGCTAGGTAGCTAGCTCATTAAGTCTGCGGGCTAGACAGCTGACTACTTTGTTAAGACAGCTAGTTAAGTCAACTGACTAGCCTGCTGGCTAGCAAGGTAGCTAGGACATTAAGTCAGCTTGCTAGTCAGATGGCTAGCTAGGTAGGTCAGCTATTTAAGTCAGCTGGCTAGCCAGCTTGCTAGCTAGGTAGCTTGCTAGTTAAGTCAGCTGGTTAGACAGCTGGCTAGCTAGAGAAGTCACATAGTTAATTCAGCTGAATAGTCAACTGGCTAGCTATGTAGCAAGCTAATTAATTCAACTGGCTAGAAGGCAGACCAGCTGGTTAAGACAGCTAGTTAGGCCAGCTACCTAGCCAGCTGGCTAGCTAGGTAGTGACCTAGTTAAGTCAGTTGTCTAGCCAACTGGATAACTAGTTAAGTCAGCTAGTTTAGTCACCTGGCTGGCCAGCAGCCTAGCTCATTAATAAACTAGTTAAGTCAGCTGGCTAACCAGCTGTCTTGCTAGTTAAGCCAACTCGTTAAGTCAGTTGGCTACCCAGGTGGCTAGCTAGTTAAAAAGTGAGTTCAGTCAGATTGCTAGAAGACGGGCTAGCTAGTTATTTCAGCTAGTGAAGTCAGGTGGCTAGCTAGGTAGCTAGCTAGTTAAGTCAGCTAATTATGTCAGCTAGCTTGCTAGTTAAGTCAGCTAGTTAAGTCGGCTTGCTTGCTACATAGCTATCTAGGTAGCTAAGTAGTTATTTCAGCTAGTAATGTCAGCTGGCTATTTAGGTAGCTAGGTAGTTAAGTCACTTATTTAAGTCAGCTGGCTAACTAGTTAAGTCAGCTGGCTAGCCAGTTGCCTAGCTAGGTAGTTAGCTAGTAAAGTCAGCTGACTGGCCAGCTGTCTTGCTAGTTAAGACATTTATTTAAGTAACCTCGCTTGCCAGCTGGTTAACTAGGTATCTAGGTAGTCCAGTCAGCTGGCAAGCCAGTGGTATAATTAGGTACCTAGCTACTTAAGTCAGCTGACTAGCCATCTGGCTATTAGTGATGTCATATAGTTAAGTCAACTGGCTAGACAGCTGGCTAAATTGTTAAATCAGCTAGTTGAGTCAGCTGGCTAGCCAGCTGGCCAGCTTGTAAAGTCAGCTAGTTAATTCAAGTGGCTAATCAACTGGCTTCCTAGGTAGGTAGCTAGTTAATTCAGCTGGCTATCCAGCTGGCAAGCAGCTTAAGTTAGCTAGTTAAGTCAGCTGGCTATCCACCTGGCTAGGTATCTAGCTAATTAAGTCACCTGGCTAGCCGTATGTCTATTTACTTAATTCAGCTACTTAAGTCAGCTGGTTAGCTGTCTGGCTAGCTAGGTACCTGGCAAGTTAAGCGGGCTATTTAGCAGGCTGGTCATGTAGGTGGCCATCTAGTTACACAAGCTGGCTAGCCGGCTGAACAGCAGGGTAGCTGGCTAGTTAAACCGGCTGTCTATCCGACTTTCCAGCCAGCCGGCTGGGTATTTAAGCCAGTTGGTTAACCAGCTGGCCAGCCTGCTAACTACCTAGCCAGCTGCCTAGTCAGCTAGCCAGTCAAGTAGCTAGATAGTTAAGCCAGCTAGCTAGCCAATTAACCAACCAGGTAACTAGTTGGTTAAGTCAGCTGGCTAGCCAGTTAACCAGCCAACTAGCTAGTCAGCTAGTTAAGTCATCTAGCTAGCCAGTTAGCTAGTTAAGTCAGCTAGCAAGTCACCTAACTATTCAGCCACCTAGTTAAGTCATCTAGCTAGCAACTAGCTAGTTAAGTCAGCTAGCAAGTCAGCTAAATATTCAGCTAGCTAGTTAAGTGAGGTAGCAAGTCAGCTTGCTAGTGAGATAGCTAGTTAAGTCAGCTAGCTAGTCAGCTAGATAGTTAAGTCAAGCCAGCTAACCTTCAGTTAGCTAGCAAGTTAAGTCAGCTAGCTAGACAGCTAGATAGCTTATTTGCTAGCTAGTTATCACAGCTAGGTAGACCACTAGGTAGTCACCTAGCTAGTTAAGTTAGCTAGCAAGTCAGCTAGTTACTTAGCTAACTAATCGGCTAGCAACTCAGCTTCTTAGTCAGTTAACTAGTGGCCTCGTTCGCTTTCCATCAGGTAAGCTAACTAGTCGGATTGCTCACTTACCAACCAGTCAGCAAACTAGTCAGTACTCTCGCCAGCCAACAGGTCAAATAACTTGTCGGTTTGCTCGCAGGCCAATAGGTCAGCTAACTATTTGTGTTGCTCACCACATGACAAGTTAAGTCAGTTCACCAGTCAGCTCGCTTGCCAGCTGACTACTTAAGGCAGCTCAATCGTTGACTCATTCGCCAGCCTAATAGTTAAGTCGTCTTGCCGGTTGGTTCAATTGCCCATCTACTAGTTAAGTCTTCTGACCAGTCGACTCACATGCCAACCGACTAGAATCAGCTGACCAGTAAGCTCACTTGCCTGCCAACTTGTTAATTCAGCCGACCAGTCTGCTCACTCGCTGGCTGACTAGATATGTTAGCTGACCAGTTGGTCACTTTCTGGCCGAATAGTAAAGTCAACTGACCAGTCGGCTCACTTGCCAGCCTACTATTAAAGACAGCTTACCTGTCGGTTCACTGGTGGCTGACTAGTTAAGTCAGATAACTGGATGCCCGACTAGACGACCTACTAGTTCAGTCAGCTAACCAATAGGCCAACTAGTCTGCCAACTTGTCAGCTGACATGTTAGCTCAGCTAACTAGTCAGTCGACTAGTTAGGCCAGCTAACTAGCTGCTGAAATAGTCAGCCGACTAGGTAGGTAAGCAAACCAACCAGCCAACAGGTTAACCGAGCTAACTAGCGGGCCAACCCTTAAGTCAACTAGGTGACCCAGCTAACTAGTCGACCAACTAGTCGACCAACTTGTGAAGCCAGCAAACAAGTTGGCCGAGTAGTCAGCCAGCATGTTAAACCAGCTAACTCTTTGGCTGACTCCTCAGCCAACAAGATAAGTCACCTAACTAACTCATTTACAAACTAGGTAAGTCAGATAGTTAACTCATTTATCAACTAGTTAAAACAGTTAGCTAACTCATGAACCAACTCATTATGTCAGCTGGCTATCTCGTTAGCCAACTAGTTAAGTCAGCTACATAACCAGTTAGCTAGCTAAGTCAGCTAGCTAAGTCAGTTAGCTCACTAGTTAGCTAATTATTTAAGTCAGCTACTTAAGTCTGCTACCTAACTAGTTAGCTAATTAGTTGAGTCAGCTAGCTATTCAGCTAGTAAAATAGTTAGCTAACTACTTATTTCAGGTCATTAAGTCAGCTAGCTGACTAGTTAAGTCAGACAGTTAAGTTAGCTAGCTAAGTAGTTAAGTCAGCTAGCTAAGTCAGCTAGTTAAGTCAGCTTTCTAAATACGTCAGCTGGTTAAGACAGCTAGCTACCTAGTGAGCTAATGGGTTAAGTCAGCAGGTTGAGTCAGCTAATTAGCTAGTTAACTAATGGGTTAAGTCAGCTGGTTGAGTCAACTAGCTAGCTAATTAGCCAACAGGTTGAGTTAGCTGGTTGAGTAGAATAGCTAGCTAGTCAGCTAATGAGTTAAGTCAGCTGAATGAGTCAGCTAACTAGCTAGTTAGCTAATGAGTTACATCAGCTGGTTTTGTCAGCTAGCTAGCTCGTTAGCTAACGAGTTAAATCTGGTAATGAAGTCACCTAACTAGCATGTCATTTTAAAAGTAAACTAACTAGTTAGCTAGCTGGTTAAATCAGCTAATTAGCTAGGCAGCTAACTATTTAAGTCAACTTGTTAGCGAGGTAGCTGGATAGTTAGCTAGCTACTTAAGTCAGCTGGCTAGCTAGGTAGCTAGTTAGTTAGCTAACAAATTAAGTAAGCAGGCTAGCTAGGTAGTTAGCTAAGTCAGCTAGTTAAATCAGCTGGCTAGCCAGGTAGCGAGTTTGCTAAGTCAGTTGTCTAGCCAGCTGGCTAGCTGGTTAATTCAGGTAGTTAAGAGAGCTGGAAAACCAACTGGCAAGGTATCTAGCAAGTTGAGTCAGCTAAATAGCTACCTGGCTAGCTAGTGATATCAGTGAGTTAAGTCAGCTGACTAGCTGACTTGGCTAGCTTTTAGAGTCAGTTAGTTTAGTCAGTTGTCTAGTCAGCTGACTAAGGAGGTAGCTAGCTAGGTAAGTCGGCTTGGTAGCCAGCAGGCTAGCTCTTCCAGACAGCTAGTTAAGTCAGCAAGCTTGCCTGTTGGCTAAGTAGGTAGCTAGCTAGATAAGTCAGCTTGCTTGCCAGCTGGTTACATATTCAAGTCAACTTGTTTAGTTAGCTGGCTAGCCTGATGAATGGGTAGGTAGCTAGCTAGTTAAGTGAGTTGGATAGTAAGCTTGTTAGCTTAAGTCAACTAGGTAATTCAGCTGACTAGCCAGCTGGCTAGATAGGTAGCCAGCTACTTAAGTTAGCT
>NW_007246242.1:0-9147 GCF_000164805.1 Carlito syrichta | reverse complement strand
GGGTGGCTGTGTGAATGTGCCATAGCACTCCAGCCTGGGAGACAGAGTGAGATGCCAACTCAAAAACAAAAATCAAACCAAAAAACCCCAAAACAAACAAGCAATAATAAAAACAGCAACCCCAAATGAAATATAGGGTGCACCCCAGGAATGGTGCAGTTAGTTATAGGGGTCAGTAAGACTCTGACTCCTAAAACCCAGGACCACTGAAACATTCACCTTAACAAAGGCCTAACCAAGTGCCAGGCACTGATCCACATGTTTGCATACAACCTTATTTAATCTCTGCAACCAATAAAAAATATTGATTAAAAAGAATACATTAAAAAAGAATAATATATATGTGTGTGTATATATATATATATATATATATTTTTTTTTTTTTTTTTTTTTGAGTTGGAGTCTCACTCTGTGGCCCAGACTGGAGTGCAGGGGCACACTCCCGGCCACCACAGCCTTGACCTGCTGGGCTCCAGTGATCCTTCCTCCTCAGCCTTCCAAGTAGCCAAAATTACAGGCACGCACCACTACACCTGGCTAATTTTTTTTAATTTATTGTAAAGACCAGGTCTCACCAAGTTGCCCGGGTGGGTCTTGGACCCATGACTCAAGCAATCCATTCACTTCAACCTCCCAAAATTCTGGGATTATAGGCTAAGCCACCAAGCCCAGTCTCTTTTTATAACAAATAAGTACTTGTTCAATGTTTAAATCGCACTCATAACTTTTTTTTCTTAATCAATATTATTTATTATGATTTTGTGGGGTACAGTTAAGGGTTAGGTGTACAATTATGTTTCATTCAGGCACCCTGTTGATAAGAGGTGTTTCCCCATCCCCAGACAGATATTTGCGACTGTTAATCTCATCCCTCTCCCCCCATAGTTTCCCAGTACCGTCAGTCATTTTCTTATAGAAATACATTGGATGTTCAAGGTCCATTATATGAGTGAGAACATGTGATACTCAAATCTTTGTTTCTGTGAGAGGTCACTCAGTATTATAGACTCTAGTTCCATCCAGGTTGCTGCAAAATTCATGATTTTGTTCTTTTTTATGGCTGCATATAAAATGGGCAAAAGATATGAACAGACACTTCACAAAAGAAGACATCCGAGCAGTAAACAAACACATGAATAAATGCTCAACCTCACTAATCATCAGGGAGGTGCAAATCAAAACCACACTGAGATACCACCTAACTCCAGTCAGAATAGCAATTATCAACAACTTAAAAAATAACAGCTGCTGGAGAGGGTGTGGTGAAAAAGGAACACCTCTACACTGTTGGTGGGAGTGTAAACTAGTGCAACCTCTGTGGAAAGCAGTGTGGCGATTCCTAAAAGCTCTAAAAATCAACCTTCCATATGATCCCACAATCCCCTTACTGGGAATATACCCTGAAGACCTCAAATCACTCTATAAAAAAGATACCTGCACACGTATGTTTATCGCAGCGTTGTTCACAATAGCAAGAACCTGGAAACAACCATGCTGCCCATCAAAAGAGGACTGGATTTTTAAAATGTGGTACATATACACGATGGAATACTACGCAGTCATAACATTAAACAGTGTAACATTTAGTAGCTTCATCTGCACCCTTAGTGTTCAGACTGTGGTCTCTAAATAAGGTTTTCTACTAAAAGGAGGCAAGAGTTACTTCTAGCAATGGCCAGCTCCTGGGCTGGGACAAGAACCGTACAATATGTACCCAGACCACACTGCTATCTGAGTAAGCAGAGAAGTATCCAGGACCACCAGGATTGTGTCAAAAGGATCCAGGAGCCAACCTCAAGAGGTCCCAGATGGCTAAAGATGGGACAACTTGAGCATCAATAAAGATAATTTGCAAATGAATTGACAGGCATTAAGCAGGTTTAAATGCAATTCGTGGCTGGGGGTGGTGGCTCAAGCCTATGATTCCAGAACTTTGGGAGGCCGAGGTGAGAGAATTGTCTGAGCTCACAGGTTTGAGACAAGCCTGGGCAACTTGGGAGACCTCATCTCTACAATAAATCAAAAAATTAGCCAGACGTGGTGGCACATGCCTGTAGTTCCAGCTACTTGGAAGGCTGAAGTGGAAGAATTGCCTGAGCTCAGCAGGTTGAGGCTGTGGTGGCCATGACTGTGCCATTGCACTCCAGCCTGGGTGACAGAGTGAGGCTGCAACTCAAAACAAAAAATAAAAATAAATGCATTTCATAATAATTTTTTAAAAAAAACTTCATTGGTCACCTTTTCAGGGTAATGTGAAGCCAACTGAAAATTGTCCAAAAAAAAAAAAGGGAAAGAAACAAGCATTTAAACTGCTTTTCCTATATGATCTATAGCAGGTGTCAGCAAACTTTCTGTAAAGGGCCAGATATGTCTCTGTGGGTCACATTTGGCTCCAAATCGCAGCTAGTCAACTGGGAGCCTTGTACTGTAAAAACAGTCCTAAACAATACACAAATACTTGATCGTGGCTTGTTTTAATAAAACTTTATTTACAAAATTAAGTGGCAGGTTGGACTTAGCTTATAGACTCAGTTTACTGATCCTTGATTTAAAGTAACTAAACAGTTGATATGAGCTCATTTCTCTTTCTCAAAATATTGCAGCTGAAGCCGGCACAGTGGTTCACACCTGTAATCCCAGTATTTTAAGAGGCAGAGGTGGGAGGATCACTTGAGCTCAGGAGTTAGAGAATGAGAATGTGACTCAAAAGATTGTGACAGTGACACTAAGAGAGAGAGCAACAGAATGAGAATGTGACTCAGAAAGAAAGAAAGAAAGAAAGAAAGAAAGAAAGAAAGAAAGAAAGAAAGAGAGAAAGAAAGAAAGAAAGAAAGAAGCAAAATTACAAGTCGGGTACGATGGCTCAAGCCTATAAGTCCAGCATTTTGGGGGGCCGAGGTGAGAGGATTGCCTAAGCTCACGGGTTCAAGACCAGTCAGGACAACTTGGAGAGATCTCATTTCTACAATAAAATAAAATAAAATAAATTAGCGAGGCCTGGTAGCACGTGCCTGTAGTTCTGGCTACTTGGAAGGCTGAGGTGGAAGGATCACTGGGGTGGCCATGAGCATGTCGCTGCTCTCTAGCCTGGGAGACAGAGTGAGACTCAAACACACACACAAAAAAAGGGAGAGTGAGAGAGAGAGAGGAGGATAGAGAGAACACTCTGAAGCTTCATCAAAAATCTAAATTTTGCAATTCTCAAGAACTACAGGAGACAGAGAAATACATTAAAAGACATCATGGATTTGTACTTAACAAATCCAGACTGCGACAAACACCACAGGACTCATCAAGATTGAAAACCTAATTAGGAAATTACTCACATCCCATGAAGGATGCAGAGCAGAATGTCAACTTTGCTGTCTCAACATTTCATAAGGAAAAAACTTCCAAAATAGAGTATTTTAATTTCTTGGTAAATTATCTTTGACCCAGACATAACAAGACAGTAAAAACTGCAAAGAAACTGGGCTTGGTGTCTCAGCCTGTAATCCGCAACTTTGGGAGGCAGAGGTGAATGGACTGCTTGAGCCCACAGGTTTGAGAGCCGCCTGGGTAATTTGGCAAGACCTCATCTCTACAATAAATAAAAAATCAGCCGGGTGTGGTAGCACGCTCCTGTAATTCCAGCTACTCAGAAGACTGAGGTGGAAGGATTGCTGGAGCCCAGCAGGTCGAGGCTGTGGTGGCCGGGAGCAGCCACTGCACTCTAGTCTGGGTGACGCAGTGAAACGCCAACTCAAAAAAAAAAAAAAAAAAACTGCAAAGAAAAGAAATTTCTTTTGTTTAAAATAGGAGACCTCCACCTAATTTAGTATTGACAAACGTGTTCTATAGTGTCACATGGTCTTGAGAAACTTAAGACATTTGACAATCACCACAGTAGTAACTGTCTCTGTCAAGAAGCATCAATGGCAACTAAAACCAGGTTTGATAAGAAAGGGTATTGGCCAGGTTCAGTGGCTCAGACCTATAATCCCAGCACTTTGGGTGGCCGAGGTGAGAAGATTGCCTGAGCCTGCAGGTTTGAGACCAGCCTGGACAACATGGTGAGACCTTGTCTCTACAATAAATCAAAAAAAATTAGCCAGGTGTGGCAGCACAGGCCTGTAGTTCCAGCTACTTGGAAGGCTGAGGTAGAAGGATCACTGATGCCCAGCAGGTCCACGCTGGGGTGGCCATAAGCATGCCACTGCACTCCAACCTGGGTGATGGAGTGTGACTCCAACTCAAAAAAAAAAAAAAAAGAAAAAGAAAGGGTATTTACATTTATATAGTTTCTTTCTTTTTTTTTTTTTGAGTTGGAGTCTCACTCTGTTGCCCAGACTGGAGTGGCCACTCCTGGCCACTGCAGCCTCGACTTGCTGGGCCCTGGTGATCCTTCCACCTCAGCCTTCCAAGTAGCTGGAACTATAGGCACATGCTACATAGTTTCAAATTTTCTCTACAAGATACGTATTGATTACAAAGAAGAAAGATAGTAACTTTCTTTGAGAAATCTGGCAAAATGATTTTAACCAAGAGATCAAAATTAATATCACTGTCATGGGGGAAAAAAATCAATGGTGCTCCTGAGAAGAACTCCTGAGCAGTGTTCCTGCCCAAAATGTACACTGTAAGTCTACACACAAGGAGATGTCAGAAAAAATAAAGTTATGGTCCTTTTACAAAACTCGTCATCTTCAAAAGATTCAAGAACGAGAGGCAGACAGGCTGAAGAATCATTCTAGACTAAAGGGGACTAAGAGAAAACCAAGTGTAACATGTAATCTTGGACTCATCTATAACAAATAAACAAAAAAATTTCCTAAGTTTTCCTGTGGCAGGAAAGAAATCAGTGAGACAACTGGCAAGACATGAGATAGATAGTTTTAGCTCTGTGTCAATTCTCTGATTTTAGTAATTATACTGTGGTGCATGTCCTTGTTTTTAGAACACATCTTGTTCCTTCACCTTATTTAGCATTCACCAATACACCATAGATGTGAGAGAAGCAATCTAGCAACTTGAGAAATTATGCTCCCCTAAGCAAAGGAGCATCATGCCTGCAACTCACTCTCAAATAGCTCAGAAAAGAGTTAGCAGAGGTCAGGTGTGGTGCTCATGCTTGTAATCCCAGCACTTTGGGAGGCAGAGGTGAGAGGACTGCCAGAGCCCACAGGTGTGGGATCAGCCTGGGCAACTTCAAGACCTCATTTCTACAATAAATAAAAAAATTAGCTGGAGGTGGTGGCACATGCCTGTAGTCCCAGCTACTTGGAAGGCTGAGGTGGAAGGATCACCTGAGCCCAACACGTTGAGGCTTCAGCAACCATGAGCATACCCTGTCCTCCAACTTGGGCAACAGAGTGAGACTCCTACTAAAAAAAAAAAGTTACAGAAAGAGATTTTTTTGTACTATTTTGTATCTTTTCTGTATCTGAAATTGTTCCAAAATTTAAAAATAAAATTTATAAATACAATTTACTTTTGCATAGTATATGGCTTGTGTGTACTCCACATACACATTTTAACATATATAAAGCACACACACACATATATATACACACATCATCCTGTTGATAGCTGTTTGACTAAGAACTCACAGAAACTGGCACTTACATTAAAGTGATACATCTTTGCAAAGGTACCTGACAACCATGCAAATTCAAAACCTGCACTGAATACTAAAGCTGATATACCAATAACTTTTCTTTATGCATTTCTTTGTTTTGTTTTCTTTTGTTTTGAGTTGGAATCTCATTCCGATGCCCAGGCTGGAGTGCAGTGGCACTCACGGGCACCACAGCCTTGACCTGCTGGGCTCCAGAAATCCTTCCGCCTCAGCCTTCCAAGTAGCCGGGACCACAGGCACGCACGACCACACCCAGCTAGTTTTTGATTTATTGTAGAGATGAGGTCTTGCCAAATTGCCCGGGCAGGTCTCGAACACATGGGCTCAGGCAATCCACTCACCTCAGCCTCCCAAAGTGCTGGGATTGCAGGCTGAGCCACCGAGCATGGCCTTGTTTATGCATTTCTAACTCCTTCCTTAGCTATATCATTTAGTCATTCCCCATGAAAATATTTTAAAATACTACAAGAAAATACTCACCTATTAAAATACTGGTTAAAATGTTTAGCCACCAAATACCTTATTAAGGATGTAATAATACTGTGAATTATTTCAAAGCAAAGAATATTTCTCAGTTCTATTTATATCTATCCTACAGTGTCATTCTATGATGGCAATATATCACTTTAGCCATGAACAAATCCTGATTTTAAAACACGATCCATTCAGCCCCAATGTTAATCCATTGCTCCTCAAAGTACTATCATTAATCTCATTTGGGGGGAGAGAGCCCTGGAACACAGAGCCGGTCCATGACCGGGCTAGGAGTCAGGGCTAGGCCAGAACCCAAGTTCCAGACTCCCTAGTCTCACTGCCTCCCCAAGGAACAAGGGGAGGCAAGTTATCCATCCCTCAAACCTTAGGCTTCTCTCCACACAGATTCCTCTCCTCTCTTTCCAGGCCAGGTCTGAGGAATGGCTTATTAAGAGGCTCTCCCAGACACAGGCTTTCACCACACCAGCCCCTTTCTGCATTAACTCTCCTTAGGATGGTCTAAGAATGCTCTTGTAAAAACGATCCACCTCCCACACTGAGGCTTCAGCACCAGTGTCTTGCTCTCCCTGACAAACAACAAAAAAGCTTATGTTGTCAAGAAGAACAAGGTGTTTCCATCTCATATAATATCGTACTCCCAATATACTGTTACAATGGCTTTCCCTCCCCTGTGTATCCCAACTAGAAAAAAATTTAAATACATAATAAAATCAATAAGTAAAAACTATAAATGGTCTCTGACTTATGATGGCTCAATTTAAGATTTTTTTACTTCACAAGGGGTTTATGGGGTATTAAATGCATCTCTGACTTACAATATATTCAACTTATGATGGATTTATTGGGATGTAAGCCTATTGTAAGATGAGAGCATCTTCATACCCAATGTGTGTATATAATAACACTCATATGTAAACAGCAAAGTGGGGCTGGCCAGAACTAGAAAGCAGGCAACAGAATAAGTCAACAGAAGCACATAATTATTACATCTGATATCTAAGGAACCCAGTTTACTACCTCAAACTATCAGAAGAGAAACAGGGAATTTGAAGGGGAAAAACAAATCAAATGGAGCTTCAGAGCACAGAAAAGCAAAAATTAAAACAGCAAGCCAGGCGCAGTGCCTCACACCTGTAATCCCAGCACTCTGGAAGGTAAAGGTAAGAGGACTGCCTGAGCCCAGAGGTTTGAGACCAGCCTGGGTAACTTGGTGAGATTGCACCTCTACAATAAACTAAAAACTTAACTGGGTGTGGTGGCACACACCTGTAGTTCCAGTTACTTGGAAAGATCCCGAGGCCAGCAGGTTGAGGCTACAATGGCCGTGAATGTGCCCCTACATTCCAACCTGGGCAACAGAGTAAGATTATGACTCATAAATACATACATACATTTAAAAAACAGCAATTACCACTACATCTGAGACTGTAAACAGACAAGCTGTTAAAGCTCTGACTTTACCCCAGGCACTAACAGTGCCTCCTAAATGAAAGGAATGGAAATGCTGGTGAAAATAATGCATGCAGCTGGCTCGGTGGCACAGCCTGTAATCCCAGCACTTTGGGAGGCCAAGGCGAGTGGATTGCTTGAGCCCACGCGGTCAAGCCCCACCCGGGCAACTTGGCAAGATATCATCTCTACATTAAATCAAAAATAGCCGGAAATGGTAGCTCACGCGTATAGTTCCAGCTCCTTGGAAGGCTGAGGTGGGAGGATCGCAGGAGACCAGCAGGTTGAGGCTACAGTGGCCATGAGCGTGCCACTGCTCTCCAGTCTGGGTGACAGAGTGAGACTCCAACTCAAAAAAAACTACTAATAATAATGTATGCAGAGATGTTACTTGTCTTTTACTTGTACACAACCTTTCTTTCAGTCTTGCTTCAAATAGTATTTCCACTTCATTTGTCAGTCAATTTGCAGCAAAGGGAAATTGCAGCCTCATGGCACCAGACCCTCAACAGCTGGAAGGCTGGCTCTACACCTCCTGGAGGGGTTCCTCTGGACCCCAGGCTTAGTCTTCAAGTATCTGTTTCCTCCAGAATAAAACAGAGGTTATCACTTCAAATGCGCAAGAGTTCAGTGTGGACACAGTGTGTGGCATAGTGCCCTGGAATGACACTAACGGTGTCTAAAGGGTTTTGTTTTTTTTCTTTCTGAGTTGGAATCTCACTCTGTTGCCCAGACTGGAGTGCAGTGGCACACTCACAGCCACTGTAGCCTTGACCAGCTGGGCTCCAGTGATCCTTCAGCCTCAGCCTTTCAAGCAGCTAGAACTATAGGTGTACATCATTATGCCCAGCTAGTTTTTTATTTATTGTAGAGACGAGGTCTCGCCAAGTTGCTCAGGCTGGTCTCAAGGGCTCAGGTAATCCATTCTCCTCAGCCTCCCAAAGTGCTGAGATCACAGGCTGAGCCACCAAGCCAAGCCAAGGGCTGCTTTTTAACATGATGTTTAAATATCCATGCTGTCAACATTCAAAAAATAAAACACTTATTACGGGTTAGGTGTCACATTTTGCATAAAGAAGTATTTTGAGGTGCATCTCTGAAGCTCTGGTCCAGGTGGACACCTCGGAGGGGTAGAAAAGAAAAAGGAAAAAGGTCTAGCTAGTGCAGCTGAGCCCTAGTCCTGTTTCTTTCACTCATAACTGTTGCTTCAGGGGAGGCCAACAATCTCCTCTCCCAGCTGGTGTGCCTCCCCTGTGGTGTGGGCTAAACAATTCCTCCCAGCTCAGAGAGCTAGAAGACACTCAGACAGGGTCCTGGGTAAGAATCTCAGGGAGGAGCACCCAACCATCCCTAGAGGGCACGCCTTACAAATCCAGCTGATTTTAGTGATCCTGATATACTCTTTTTTGGAATTTATGGAGGGAGAGTGCAGCGCCATACATCAGAATGCTGCACTGGCAACAAATCTGGACTTGTCAGTCGATCACATTCATACCACTCATTCCGGCTTCTTTTGTTTTCCTTCATCAGTCAGACCCATCTGTTTCTGAATCACAGTTACCATCTCTCATATTTACACCTTTCTG
>NW_007246241.1:21796-22700 GCF_000164805.1 Carlito syrichta | reverse complement strand
ACTGGGAAAAGACTGCAAGTATCAAATCCCTTTGTTAACTGCCTGGTGAGGCAGGCCAGTTCCAGATGAAACAGATAAAAGGACATCAGCAGGTGGAGGTAACATCCAAGACACATGGGGTTGACGGGGTTCACAGGTCTGAGGTGCTGAGCTTCCTGAGAAGGCAGTCCTCTTGCTTCTCCCCTAAAGTGGGTATGGCTTTAGGTGGGGGGCGGGGGCGGGACATTAAGAGGTGACTACAAAAGTCAAACCAAAAGGTCCACAGGGTAAATGGGTCAGATTAGGACTGGTAAGACCAGAAGGTGCCAGATGGGTGGAGCTAAAGGACAGGCTAAGAATGGGGCAAACGTTCCTCTTTCAAAAACACAGCAGTGCTCCTATGTTCAACACTGTGCAGGTAAGCAGGTGGGAGGTAAAAGGTAGGGTAGGGCAGGGCAAGGGGCAAGGAATTGGGAGGGAGGATTCCCAGTTTGAGCCTCAAGACTTAGATTTTGCTTCTGAAATGTCTTTTCCTCTACACCAGAGCTTCTCAACCTCAAGGTGCACCCAGTCACCCAGGATCTTGTCAAAATGCCCATTCTGATCCAGCAGGCCTGGGAGCCTAAGCATCTGCATTTCTAACACAGCACAGGTGAAATTGATGATGCTGGCCCAGGCTCCACCCTCTCCAAGGCAAGGGTTTGGACTCCCACTGAAGACCCTGGGAGCACAGATTTCAGTTTCTTTACCCTTCCACCACAGTGCCTGGAACATACAAAGATGGAAATATATATTGAAGGAATGAATGAATGAACTCCTTAAGAAAACTGTTGAAGCCAGGCTCGGTGGCTCAGCCTGTAATCCTGCGCCTTTGGGAGGCTGAGGTGAGTGGATTGCCTGAGCCTGCGGGTTCGAGACCTACCTG
>NW_007246241.1:21362-21776 GCF_000164805.1 Carlito syrichta | reverse complement strand
CTGCACTCCAGTCTGGGTGACAGAGTGAGACTCCAACTAAAAAATAAATAAATAAAATAAAATAAAAAAGAAAACTGTTGAAAACAGAATGGAATAAAATGTAGAATAAGAACCAGAAATGGGCTGCCTCCTTGCACAACCATCAACCATATATGTGAACTTAGAAAAATTTCTGTGACATACTCGGCCTTAGAAAACTCATCTGAAAACCAGGGAGCTAAACCAGTCGATCCCTAAGATCCCTTTAGCTCTACGATTCCTCCCAAAGTGTCTCTTCTGAGAGCCATTTCCAAAAGTCTAATTGAGAGAACACAGGCCCTGTGAATCTCAGCAAATAACCATAGCAACTAATACCCCCCTAAATGAAATGATGTCTTCACAATGATGAGCTGGCTCAATTAGATTAAGAGGGTG
>NW_007246241.1:0-21131 GCF_000164805.1 Carlito syrichta | reverse complement strand
AGGCAGGGTCCAGGCACCCAGGACCTGTGCGAATCCAGACTTGGTTGAAGAGTTACAAATCTGAGTGCCACCACTTCTACCAAGGAGTTATCAAACAACTGCCCGTTTATCCTCTTTCTGTGCCTTTCTTTGTGCATATTACAAATGGAAAATGAATGCAGCTACCTCAGGAAAGTCTGCAAAGATTGACCAAAATAACTGTAAAGCTTTTAAGAGAAAACTTGCAAAATAGAAAATTAAGATTGATAATGAATTTCCAGTCACATTAATTCCTCCACAGGTCATTGCAAAAATGCAGATATTTCTGTTTCAAGGTCTTTAGATGGGAGTTAAAACTGTGAATGAAAAACTCAGCATCTATAAGTGCTGCAAATTACCATCTTTCTATACCCTTTGGCCTGCCTCTTCCAGGGTCTGAATCAATTTGGGCAAGCAAGAACCTCACTTGAAAAGCAGAAAAGAGAAGCCAAGACCTGTCACCTCCTTGTAACACTGGAGCCTTTCCTAGTAGAGAACAAAAAGAAAAAAGAACAAACCAACCAACCAAAAGTCTAGCCCACAGAATCAGCGCTTAACCGGTATTCAACAATTGCAAACCTGGAGAGTCACAGACACCAGAATCTGGAGCTGCACACAAAAGCAGATCCACCTTCACAATTCTCATTAGAAGTTAGCTTGGATTTGGGCACAGCCATGGGAAAGCAGGGCATGGTGAGTCAATCGGGGCCTCAAGCCAGTCAGGTAAGCTTACACTCGTGGTTCACAGACTCCTAGGCTCAAAATCCCACCTCACCCACTTACTAGGTCACTGCACTCAGTGTCCACCTGTGTGAAAGCAGCTAAGAGGAAACCTGCCTCCCCAGGGTCCTGTGGACGTGCCAGAACAGAGCCCAGCCGCAGTAAGCACTCAAGAAACCACAGGTATTAGTACACACACACACACACACACACACACACACACACACGCGCGCGCAATGCCAGGCTGATTTATTTCGGTATAAAGATGAGAAGACGATGAGGTCGTTCGGCCCCCACCACCATGACCTCTCACCCGCCTTCCCATGCGGTTCCATGCAGCATTATTAGGATCTAAATGGAATCAACCTTATCCCTGGGCACAGCTCAGACACTCCTTGTCACTAATAATGCAGGAAGCAAGATGGCAGTTCCTCAGCACCAGAATAGGTTCAGTTAAAAAAAGGAAAATCCTCTCATCTCCCCCTACATTAAGTGAATGTTTCTGGAAGAAAAATAAAAGTGCCTAGCCATTCTGAACAAAGCCACACCTATTAACATTCCCAGAAATTAGTTTCACTTTCTTTTATCCCTTGTTTAATCAGGCACTTCCCTAGGCACCTCAGGGGAGGCTATGTCCAGGGACCAGGCAGGGGGTCCAGGTAGGCAAGCGTTTACCCTCTTCTTAGGTGTCTGAGAAATGCCCAGGTTCTGGCCTCCCTGCTTCCTTACCCCACCCTGTCTCCTCTCCCCCCACCCCATCAAGGAAGAGTTCATGTTCCAGCTAGTTCTCAGAGTACCCCTTGCCACTTCAGACCACCACAGAATGGGAGAGGCCAAAGATCAGTGTTTCTCAGAATGTAGTTGAGCACCACTGGCAACAGACTCTCCTAGGGAGCCCACCCCAGCCACCTGGATCAAAACCTCTGGGGCTGGAGCCCAGGAACCCAGGCTTCCCAGGTGGTTTCTATGCATGCTAAAGTTTGAGAACTGCTATCAACTTCAGAACATCTAGTACTAAGTACTAACGATGGAACCGCTCCAGATTACAAAGGCAGAGCTCCACCAAGCAAGCCGGTTCTTCTAATTCCTGACAGCAGGTTTACAAACGTTCCCAAAGCAGACAATTCATGCTCACGGTAGAAGAAACCTAGGTGACAGTAGGGGTGGGAAGAGCGAACATCCCAATTCAATTTAAAAATCACAAATTCCAAAGCCTGAGTCTTTTTAGAAAACTATTCTCAATCATATGTCTTATTCTGAAGCTCATACAACTGACGACGAACACAGCTTTGCCGAGGGCCTAATGGCACCTGGAGCTGATGAAGGCCCTGGTGCTGACTGCCCAGAAACCCATCCAGAAACCAGGCTTCCAAGAAGGGGCAGCTGCCTTCAGTGCCTGGGGAGCCAAGCATTCTTGGACTACAGGCCTGGGCTGGGGGCTGCCAATACAGGCTCTGTCCAGTTAATCTTCTCTGAGCCTGCAAATATTAAACCCAACAAACAGACTCATGAATCCATGATACAGACTCATAGGGCAGCTGATAAAAGGGAGTGCCTCAGGTACAGGCAAGGTAGTAGCTTCATGGACGTGCAACAAGTCAGCTGCACAGGGCCCATGCTCGAAGGGCCTGCTTGATTTAATGCTTTGCTGTAGCTGTCTTGAAATGTCTAATAATTTTATCTTTCAACTCAAGTTTTATAAGTGAAGTCCGGCAGCACAGTGGCACATCCTTGTGTGTAGAGACGATATATACACCTGGGCATCATGCATGCCCACTGGGGCTCCTGGAAGTCCCATGGGCACACAGCACCCATGAGGCCTATGAATACAGAATTCTGGTGACTCACATGTGTGAGCTCCACAAGACTCCAAGCGAGGACAGCGTGAGTGTATCATGTCTACAACTAAGTAAGGGAGACCCCAATAGCCCTGAGAGACCATGCCTTCCATTTCAACCAGAACTTGCCAAATGCAAGAAGGCAATGGTGTTCTGACAAGTAATAGACCAGGAATCCTACCATACTTTCTCACTCATGTTATTTCACTGGATAAGTCAACCACTGCTGCTGGCTATCATGACAGGGGACAGAGACAGATCAGGCAACTCATCATTCCTTTCCCTTCAGTCCTTCCTCACACATCAGGAGGCTGAAGATAGAACATGTGGAAAGCACATGTGTGCATCAAGAAGTGAAATAAAGACAGTTGTTTTGTGTAGCATTTTCACTGTTCTTGGAAGAACAAATTCATACTAATAATTCAAATTTTTAATTTTTCTTTTTTAGAAGAACATTAAATAGCAAATTTAAAACATCAGGACAAGTCAAGAGAGAGACCAGGAAAGCAAGCAAGCAGCTTTCTATTTTAGTGCCTTTATCAGTATTTATGTCTGCTTTTTGAGCAAGCTGCCCCACAGATTAAATAGCCAGCACTGGACACAGAAATACCCTGAGATTGCTTTCTTGCCTCAATGAACTCTCCTCTCCTCTCCTCCAGGAGAAAGACCATCTCTGACCTCCCCACTTCCTCCCTGCTGCCCTTCAGGTCATTTGCATTCAACTGCCCAGAAGGACCTATTCAAAAGGCAGATTTGATCTTAGTACCTCTCCTTCCACAGTTTTCCTAACTCATGGCATTTCCTTCAAGATAAATAAATCTGACCGAAGCCCATAAAACCAGCCTTGGATGCCTGCACAACCGACCTCGCCCTCACTTCATGCCCCTGTCCCACTGGCCAACTTTCAGATCCTCAAAGTTGCTAGGACCCCTCCAGCCACAAAGCCTGGCACATGTCCTGTGTCCTCTGCTTGGAATAGTCCTCCCCACGTCCCACCTAGTTACTGCCCCTTAACCCATCAGATTCATCATAAAGGGTCACTTCCTCAGGGAAGCAGCCTCCTCACTCCCTCCCCACCCCAGGATAAACTCTCATAGCTTCCTAGAATTTCCGCTCCCACCGCCCCCGCCTTTACACATTGATAATTTCCTTTGATTTTGGTAACTGTTTAATGTGTACAACTCTGATAACATAAACCCCAGTCAGTCAGCAGCCATGATTGTTTTGTTCATAAAAGGAGAGTCATCACAATTCAAGCATGTCATAAGTCCCGATGATGTTTTTAAACAAAAAACAAATACAGGAATAAGAACATAACTGTTTTAAGAAGTTCGGTCAGGAAAATGATAAACTCTGCAATCCCCTTTTTACAAAAACAGAAAACTGGGTCACAGAAATAAAGACAAAGCAGCCATCCCCTTATTCACTCTTCGTGACACACACGAAACAATCAGAACTCCACTTCCCAGACTTAGCCTTGAAGCCACAAAACATACAATCCCCACTCTCTTTCTTCCTCATCCAACAGGGTGCCTACAATGTTTTCAAGGTACCACTAATATTACCTTGCCTCTAAGCAAATGATACAAGAAGAATTGCATTTGTGTATCTAGACAGCATACGTAAGCTAAGATTTGTTTTGTTTTGTTTTGTTTTTGAGTTGGAGTCTCATTCTGTCGCCCAGACTGGAGTGCAGTGGCCACTCCCGGCTACCGCAGCCTCGACCTGCTGGGCTCCGGCAATCCTTCCGCCTCAGCCTTCCAAGTAGCTGGAACTACAGGCGTGCGCTACCACACTTGGCTACTTTTTTGATTTATTGTAAAGATGAAGTCTTGCCAAATTGCCCAGGCGGGTCTCGAACCCGTGGGCTCAGGCAATCCACTCATCTCAACCTCCCAAAGCGTGGGATTACAGGCTGAGCCACCGAGCCTAGCTTAAGCTAAGATTTTAAACATATAATCTGGTGACAAATTGTGCCAACTACCATCAATGCAGAGCCATCCTTCTAACACATCAGGTATCACTTGAAGGAAAACACATACCCTTTGAGGAAATGTTTTTTTATTTGGCTTTTGAATTTCTTCTTAATCAAAGCACCCCAGACTTACTGAATCAGAAATTTTGGAAATCTGCCTTTTTAATAAATTCTCCAGATGGTTCTCATGCACATTAGTTTAAGAAACACTGCTATAGGAAGACATTGCATGTAATGTTTACATGCCAAAGAACTGGAAGGAGCTACTACACTGAACCTGAGAAGGCAGAGAAAAAAGAAAAGGAAAGCGATGTCCTGCCGACCCGGAAAGTCCCTGGCAACACACCTCCAAGAAAGCAGCAGGAAACTGTTCCCTGAGGAGAGAAGAACCATGGAAAAACCCTAAGCCATTGTTCACTAGGGTCATTAATTACTTCGGCTATGTACTTTCACAGCCACTTCCTCCTATCTCAAGGTGCTCCTGGAACAGTCTATGAGAAACCCTGACATGCTCCCCTCACAGCAGGAAGGACAGGGCGAACCTGAGCCAGGAACCCACATGAGCAGAGCCACCTCTCGTAATCATACAGTTTCTCTTGGGCATCTGAGAAGAATCCTGTAGCCAGGAGCCCTCAGTACAGACTGGAATCCCAGTGGCTGCTGGTCTATCCTGTCCACCCAGCCTCACTGCCCTTGTCAGTTCAAAAACCTTGAAGAATAAGAAGTTTCAGAGGAAGCCTCCCAGCTCTCCTCAACAAACTTCAACGTCCTCTGCAGGGGGGTGAATAGTGTCCCCAAAATCCATGTCTACCCAGAACCTCAGAATGTGACCTCATTTAGAAATAGGACCTTTGCAGACATAATTAGTTAAAATAAAGTCATACTGGACTAGAATGAGTCCTACATCCAATGACTGGTATCCTTATAAGAAGAGGAGAAGATACACAGACACACAAGGAAGACAGCCCTATGAAGATGGGGGCAGAAAATGAAGTGACACAGTTGCAAGCCGAGGAAAACCAAGGACTGCCAAGAGTCACCAAAAGCCAGGAGGAGGTAGGGAATGATTCATCTCTACAGCCTTCAGAGAGAACACGACTGTGCTGACATCCTGATTTCAGATTTCTAGCCCCTAGAACTATAAGAAAAATAATTTCTGTTATTATAGGCCACTCAGTTTGTGGTACAGTCATACCTTGGTATCCACAAGGGACTGGTTCCAGGATTCCCGACAGATACCAAAATCAGAGGATGCTCAAGTCCCTGATATAAAATGGCATACAATATTTGCATATAGACTACACACATCCTCCCATTAACTGTATTTATTTTATTTTTTTTATTTTTATTTGGAGTCTCACTGCCGCTCAGACTGGAGTGCAGTGGCCACTCCCGGCCCCCGCAGCCTCGACCTGCTGGGCTCCGGCGATCCTTCCGCCTCAGCCTTCCAAGTAGCTGGAACTACAGGTGCGTGCTACCACACCCGGCTAATTTTTTTGATTATTATAGAAATGAGATCTCGCCTGCCCAGGCAGGTCTTGAACCCGTGGGCTCAGGCAATTCACTCACCTCAGCCTCCCAAAGGCGCAGGATTACAGGCTGAGCCACCGAGCCTGGCTCCATTACTTTAAATCATCTCTAGATTACTTATAATACCTAATACAATGTAAACACTATATATAGTTGTTACATTGTATTGTTTGGGAAATAATGACAAGAAAAAAAGCCTGTACATGTTCAGTGGTAATGCAATACTTTTTCTGAATGTTCTCAATCTGCAGTTGGTTGAATCCATGGATGCAGAACTCACAGATTTGAAGGGCCAATGGTACTTCATTATGATGGCACCCAAGGAAGCTGAGACGCCTCCTTTCTGAGGAAGCCTGAACCTTAGAGTCATAACACTTACAAACCTAGGGGTTCTGTATTTGCTCTTCCAACACTGTAGATGGGCTGCCCAGTTTCAGTCAGAGCCACTTTCCCAGCTCAGTACCCTCACACACCTTCCTAGGTATGAAAGGCCTCTCCCACCCCAACCAGCACCACAAACCCACCAGCACCTGGTTCTCTCTAGAAACCCATTCACAATTTGATTGCCCAGCCAGCCCTCTACCAGTCTAGGCTGCTCCAGCTGTGTGCCCACGGCATTGGGTTTCTGTCATCAACACTTTCCACATGTGCTTAGTGTGGCAGCTCCAAGAAGGCAGAGAGCAGTCAGTCCTGTACCCCACCACAGTCAGGCATGCCTCACAATCCAGTGCATGGAAGCAAGCAGACAGCAAGCACAGCAGCATGTTGCAGATGGGCCTCTTTCTCCATGAATTGGCCCAGAAATGGGGTCTGTCCACTATGTGAGTCCTCACAGCTATAACTACACTCCCGTGAAAGGAGTAAACTATACTATATATAAAGATTGCTCATTTATCCTGTTATTCATTCAAAAAACCATGAATTGTATGCCTATGTGCTTGAGGAAAGTCACTGGAGAGACAAAGGTAAGCAAAAGGCAGAGATAGCCCAAGTCTTCATGGCTTTACAAGTGGTGGTGGAGGGGACGGGACATCAGTCTTATAACCTCATCAAAGCTGAAAAACAATCTTGTTCACCAGCCTATCTCTCATGTTAAATTATGTCCTCTCAGAGCTCCCAGAGCTAGAACAGTGCCTGGCACATAACAGGCAATCAATAATGCTAGATGGATAAAGGATGAATAAATTGAGGGTGGAAGGAAGGGAGGGTGGGAGAAAGGAAGGGTGGGTGTCTGGTATGTAACAGGCAGCCAATAATAGGACAGATGGATAGACAGTCAGAGGAATGTATGGAGACAGGCCAAGCACAAACCAGGCAGGCGGTAATGATGGACAGATAGAAGTATGAGTGGGTATCTAGGGAGCAAAAGCACCTGGGATGAAAAATGCGCAAAGCATAACTTAAAAGCACAAAAGAAGCCAGAGCCCTATGAAGTGGTATCTCTGAAACCTCCACCTCATTTCATCCCAGACCAGCAAGCTACCTCCTAGCATCTGCAATGACAACTCTCAATGGTCTTGGACTTCACTTCTTCTGCAAACATTTAGGAGGAAAACAACTTCACCAACACAAATGTGCTCTATCTTCTTTCTCACCCCTCCCTTTTCTTTCTGTAATAGAGGTTTTAAGAGCCTGTTTTGCCAGTCCATCTCCACCATGGAGAGTATTTACTGTTCTGATATGTTGACTTCACTCTTGCCAAAATGCACACCAAATATCACTGCCAGGTTGTGTCATTTTTAATTATTATTTTTGTGATTCTTCCTTTTAAGAGAGACTTTTCTCCAAAGGAAACTGAGCTGACTCTGAAAGTTTCATTGTCATATATGATGGGAGGGGGGAGGAGAACACCACAAGCAGGAAGAGGGGGAAAAAAAGGATGTGGGGTCCTTCTAACAGCATATCCAGCCAAAGCCCCCTTTCATGGGAGCCTATAGTAGAGAAACAGTTGCAATAAAATAAAACAAAAAAAAACTGAGACCTAACACAAACATTTAACTTTCTACAAAGCAGCTGGGTCTCAGAATGACAGAGGAGGTGTCCCCAAGAGCCTCATCTTTGGGTCTGGCTTGTGTCATGTAAGATTCCCTGCATTTCCGGGTTCTACTTGGTCTCACATCAGTAATGAAGTTCAAGGAATTCAGATCCTAGGAGGCCTTTCTTTCCTTTGATTTCCCTTTGCTGAAGGTAAGAATAACTTTAAATCCCTGAGAACTCGGGTTCCTTAGCGTTACTTCACTTACCATTCAGATCCAGCAGTGTCATACATTTATTCTGGCAATCGGTTCATCCACTCATGCTTTAACTCTTCACTGAGCACCCCCATATGAAGAGAACCACAAAGAAAGAAATTTGTTCATAAAAAATTATGCATTTATTCTTACATGTTTAACTTCAGTCACCTTTAAAGTATTCTCTGTTTGACACAATACAGCTATTGAGATTTTTTTTCCACGGCTCAAAACAGTTTTTGAACTCATCAGTTTTGATGCCTTTTAGTATTTCTGTTGATTTTTGTTTCACCTCTTCCACACTGGCAAAACGTTTCCCTCTGAGGGCTTTTTTCCATCCAGAGAAACCAAAAAAAGTCACTCAGGTAAGATCAGGCGAATAGGAAAGATGGGGCAAAGGGGTCATGACGTTTTGGGGCAAAAACTGGTGAATTCTTAGCGTGGTGTGGGCAAGTGTGTTGTCATGGTGAAGAACCAGTTACCTGTTTGCCACAACTCAGGACTTTTTTTCCACAAATCATGATGCAACCTTCTCAAAACTTCCAGATAAAAACTTGGGTTGACTATTTGATCTGGAGGCATAAATGCCAAGTATACTACAAGGCAAAAAGAACAAAACACTGAACAAAACTGACATAGTCCTTACACCCCGTAAACCTGCAACCTAGCAAAGACAGATAACAAATACACACTATGAACACTAAAAATTTCAGTGGCAAGAATGTAAAAATGCAGATGCAGGCAAGAAAGGTATGGTGTAAAGGTCAAAGCAGAGTCCCACTGCCCCCTGATGAGGCAACGAGCCAAGTCCAAGCAAGACCAAGGTGGAAGTGGCTTATCAGCTACAGGGAAGTAAAACAATTTAAAGACAGACACAAAGAACTCCCCCAGGATTGTGGTGGTAGATGTATACATATGTCCAAATTTATCAAGTTGTACAATTAAGCATGTGCAGTTTCTGCATGACAATTAGCTTTCTAAAAAGTACTAATTTTCCCAATATTTTGCTATCTCCTCTCATGATCACCAGAATGATCAAGGTGCCCATAGTCATAAACTAACAAAAATGACCTTGCTGCACAAAACATACCAGCCTACCACATTGTTGTTCTTGGTCTGCTCAAAGCTTAGTTCATTTGTCCAACAAGTGTTTATTAAACATCTACTATGAACTAGGTACTATCCATTTGTGTTCCATATTACATTACAAACAAAATCATGCATAACTCATCTCTCCTGGAGCTTGTGGCCTCCAACAAATGTGGACTCAAGTAGAAAAGACAAGTGCTGTCTTCTCATCCTGAGAAGGAGCCACAGCACTTTGAGAACATGGAGTTGAGACTACTCTGAAGGGTTTTCAACATCATGATCACAACAATTTTGAAAGTGGTCTCTAAGTGCTTTGAAGATATTATTTATTTAATTCTCCCAAAAGTCCTTTGAGGTAGATATTACTGCTAAAATCCATTTTACAAATGGGAAATTTGCCAGCAAGTGGCAAAACCAAGATATAAACCCAGAAGTCAGGCTCTAAAACCCACACACCACCATAAGGATAAGTTGTCACCAACTGCTCCCAGAAAGCCACTTCATAGTCTGGCCAAACCATGAGATTCAGCTGAGACTGTTCTCTGCTGAGAGGATTCTCTAGCCTCCCCTCCCCCACCCCCTTCAATATTTCCAACACCTCTGGAGCTTGACAAAGGCAAGTGTGAGAAGTGAGGGAGGTCAAAGGTTTCAAAGCAGCCTTTGTAAAGTCAGCCTCTGAAAAAGAGACTAACTCAGACGTGCTTTAGTGGAATGACACTAAGTCTTCTAGATGGTAAGCGTTTCTGTTCTGAGTCTTTTAGAGCACAAGTCCCCAGCCTCTAGGAACCCGGCCACACGGCAGGAAGAGAGCAGCAGGTGAGCCAGTGAAGCTTCATCTGTATTTACAGTCACTCCCTATCACTGGCATTATGGCCTGAGCTCCACCTCCTGTCAGACCAGCAGTGGCATTTGATTCTCATAGTAAACTCTATTGTGAACTGTGCATGCAAGGGATCTAGGTTGCACGCTGCTTATAAGAATCTAATGCCTGATGATCTGAGGTGGAGCTGAGTTGATAATGCTAGTGCTGGGGAGCAGCTAAAAACACAGATTAACGTTAACAGTGAGGTTTGACTGCACAGAGACCATAATAAATCAATTGCTTTCAGACTCATAGTTAAACCCTATCAATACCCTCATTTGTACCCCACATTTTTAAAATAAAATAAAATAATTATTAATAAACAAACAAACACTGCTGTTATTTTATTTAAAACAAAAAAACCCTGGGCCAGGCGCGGTGGCTCAAGCCTGTAATCCCAGCACTTTGGGAGGCTGAGGCAAAAGGATTGTCTGAGCCCAAAGGTTTGAGACCAGTCTGGGCAACTTGGCAAGCCCTCATCTCTACAATAAATAAAAAAAATTAGCCGGGTATGGTAGCACATGCCTGTAGTTCCACTACTTGAAAGGCTGAGGCAGAAGGATCGCCAGAGCCCCAGCAGGTCGACGCTGGGGTGGTTGTGAGCGTGCCACTGCACTCCAGCCTGGGCGACAGAGTGAGTCTCTGACCAAAAAAAAAAGCCCTATCAGTGAGTGATAAGTGAGTTGATGTACTTCAATTGTATAGCTGCATCTGGTGGCAGGCTTTAAGTTAGAACCAGACTCTTATTTTAGTCTGTGTGTGGCCCATCCATTATGTTATTTCTCACTTCCGTCTGTGCCTCTTTTTGTTTTGTGGTGAGTTGCATAATTATTTTATTATATATTATAATGTAATAATAATAGAAATAAAGTACACAATAAATGCTATGCACTCGAATCATCCTGAAACCATCCCCCCTCCCCCAATCCATGGAAAAATTGTCTTCTACAAAACCAGTCCCTGATGCCAAAAAGGTTGGGGACCACTGTTTTACAGCACAAGTTGCAAACTTACTGGGTGAGATCATGGTTGCAATGATGACAGAAGTCCAGGGGATCACAGACCTCCTCTGGCTCAAAGGATATTTCCACTGTCCCCATCCAGGACACTCAACCAAATCCTGTCAAACCAATCCAATTGCTGGCAGTCCACAGGCAGCAAGCAGCCAAAATGCACCAACATGTGAGAATGCATGTGAGCCATGCATAAAAATCCCTGCGGTTACAAGCCATAGGAATCTGGATTAATGGCAATGACTGCTACAATTAGTCATTTAGGGAAAAATAAAATAAAGTAAATCTGTTCTAAGACAGCCTCCCTGAAGAAATCAAACTCTGAATTTCATGAGAGCTGTAAACAATTTTAAAAATCCAGATCCTGCCATGCTGTCTTTGACCTAAGCCAGCAGTCCCACTCGGTGAAGAAGAGTACAGCAATGCCTGTGAAGAAGGCCAGTTCCATGTCCCCGGAAAATAATGAGGTCCCCTCGGTCATATCGACTAACATCTATGAACATCCCACAAGGCTGCAGAAGCTAAATGACTCCCACTTGAGTTCTGTCACTTCTAAACTACCTCTGTCTGCTCAGAGGCCCTACCAAGTCAACCATTTCCTGACACTCTGCCCTCTACTACTTACCTCACTCACAAGCCTCTCTTCTTTTGCATGAACATTTCTCTGCACAGCATTATCTGACTCTTCACAGTACACCTACCAAACCCTCTAGCACAAGGGCTTATTGGTATGTTAAGTTCTGGATGGAGAGAGACAGCAAATCCAAACTATTATTAGAGGACAGTTTTATGTTTATCGTCTGGTCAAGAGGATCACCTTTCCAAGGTTGGGGAGGGGTGTGTGCCTATGTAGAAGATACCCTGTAAATATACAGACTCCGTGAAAACCTGCTATGACCTCAGGCAAGTCTTCCTAACCTCTCTGAACCTCAGTATGACAAACTGTGAAATTAACAGGCAGAAAAACAGTCGATCTGGCAAAGACAAGATGGACGAGTACCCTTTGTGGAAGAAGCACAAGGCCATGTGACTGGGGAAGGCACAACAACTAAAGGCCAGCACATGGGAGATAGGGCAGGATGGGAGGCCAGGTAAATGTGCAGGAGCCATACGCCCACCTAACATTCTAACTAGTTCTACAGCTGCCATGGGGGAACCAGTTCCATCAGTGATCCATACATAGTTGGAGTTACCTTCTGATTATAGAGACAAAACTCAGTTCTTTTGCATGAGCCTATGAAGGGCAAGATGCCAAACTGATCCTAGTAAAACAACTGAACTAAACTACTAAAATTACAATCTCAAACCTGGATCTGGCAGAATGATATTTGCTAACAACCTAATGCCTGATGTTATCTTAGCTAATGTCAAAAAATGTATTTTCTATGTGAAAAAAAAATTCACTCATCTGTAAAACCATTAAATGATTTCATTATCAAATCCACACTGATTAATCTGTAGTTTAAACCGCTCATGTCTCAGAGGTGATGCAGAAATCTTCTTGTGGCCTGGTTGACGCTGCACATTGGGCTTATCCATTGCTCGATGCTAGACATTTGCACAGTGAAAACAGTGGCTAGCATGTTCTCTTTAAGGTTTCTTTAAATTCAGTCAACGTTCAGTTAATAGTGATTCTCATTTGCTAAATAAGAGGCACAGGGTTCTTCATTATATATTAAAACAAACAAAACAAAACACATTCAGTCTTAAGAAGTTAGCAGCCTAATAAGAAGACAGGCAGGCAGAAAGGAGACCGACAGAGGACCTACTATGATCTGACATTGGCTTACATCGTCTCTTTCAATACTCCCAATGGCCAGATCAAGTAGGTATCATTATGCCTATTTTATGGAAAGATCAAGGCTCAGAAATATTAAGAACCCTTTCCTCATTACATAGCAAATAATTTCAAGTTTGTATTCAAAGTGCAGGTCTGACTCCCAAGATTTAAAAAAAAAAAGAAAGAAAGAAAAACAAAGGCTGGTTGCAAGAAAAAGAACAAGCACTATGTACCACAGAGAGATAAAGATCATCTGTAATGAGAGTTCAGCCAGAGGAGAAACCACCCCAACTGAGAGGATGACGTCTCTCTAAGAAAGAGATATTTAAACTGGTCGCTGAGGGCTTGACCAAGCAGAGATGGGAGAATTGCCCCCACAGGAAGAGAGGACAACTTAAAGCACAAGAGGCAGGGCACTGGACTGCACACACAGGAAATAACAGAATCAAAAGAGGCGAGAGGCCAGAGGAGGAGCTGGAAAGGGTGGCACTCTGCGTAGGCCCAGGGAACAAAAGGAGGGCAGAGGACTGTGGGAAGCAGCAGAGTCATGGTCTCCACAGGCGAAGGGAAGTAGAGATCCAAGTCAGGGGTTCTGCCTGATTCTGATTTTTTTAAATCTAGGAAACCTAGGAAAGACCCCCAGGACAAAGAAGGTGAGTGAGGAAGGGGTGTTCAGGAGGGGAGAAGGAAGCATGGAGAGTACACCATCAACAGAGAGCTTCAAGAAAGAAGAGGGGTAGACAGTTCCCTTAAGGCTGTTTGGCCTTCTGCTCTCTTGCAGTGTATTCAGTAGAAGAAAAGAAAGGAAAGGAAGGAAAGGAGGGAGGAGGAGGGAAGGGAGAGAAGGGAAGAGAGGGAGGAGGGGAAGGGAGGAAGGGAGGGAAGAAAGGGAGGGAGGGAGGCTGGGCACAGTGGCTCACACTTGTAATCCCTACAACTGGGAGGCGGAACAGAGATGACTGCCTGAGCCCAGAGGTTCAAGACCAGCCTGGGCAACTTGGCGAGACCTCATTTCTACAATAACTCAAAAAATGTAGCCAGGCGTGGTGGTATGCCCTGTGGTTCCAGCTACTCAGAAGGCTGAGACGGAAGAATCACCTGAGCCCAGTAGGTAGAGGCTGCAATGGCCGTGAGTGTGCCACTACACTCCAGCCTGGGTGACAGAGTAGACTCTGACAAAAAAGAAAGAAGGGAGGGAGGGAGGAAAGGAGGGAGGGAGGGAGGAAGAAAGAAAAGAAAAGAAGATGCTGAGAAAAACCACACAGTGGGGAGTATTTGAAAATAAGCACACCTTCACAAGTACCATTCATCTTTTTAGAAGCTGAATACAAATGGGAATGCTTTAGGAGGGAGAGACAAAAGATGTGCTTCATCTGCTGAAGTCTTAGAGGGCTTTTTCTGTCATACCCAAGGTGAGAAAACAAGAAAGCCCACACCTAGTTCACAATGAAAATCTACTTCAATTGCTTTAGCCAAGATGAAAAATATTCTGTCTAACATGGTTTCAATCTTTCCAATCATTTTACAAAACTGCAGACCTTCACTTCCATACTTTGTGTCTTTTTTATACATTTATTATTTTTTTAGATTTAGGAGTCTCACTCTATCACCCAGGCTGGAGTGCAGTGGCATGATCATGGCTCACTGTACACTTGAATATCTGGGCTCAAGTGATCCTCTCGCCTCAGTCTCTCAAGTAGCTAGGACTACAGGCATGGGCTACTATGCCTCGCTTTTTTTAAAAAAATTTTTGTAGAGATGGGGTCTTACTTTGTTGTCACGGCTGGCTTCAAACTCCTGTCATCAAGCAATCCTTTCGCCTTGGTCTCCCTAAGTGCTAGGAATACAGACATGAGTTATTGCATCTGGCCCCTTTGTGTCTTCCTAAAGTACTGTTTGTGGCTCAGAGAAGATGGAGATTTTTAAAAATATTTTTAATCAAGTTGGAGTTGGAGATGGAATTACCATGGTACCAATAAACAACACAGAAAAGACTTTCAGTAAATTTCAGATCAGAGTTTCCAGTATAAAACCAATTGAATACAGAGATAACTAATTGCTCCTGGGATCTCTACATTTGTGCTCTGACAGTCATTACTTAGTTAGGGGGGAGCTGCCTGGCCCATAAATTAGAAGCCCATTGATTAATTCCCACCAGCCATCAGTAGGCTACATACAGCGAGGGAGCAGGCCCCTGTTTTAAGGAGCTTCCAATCTTACAGCCTTCTATAGGAGAACCTAACATATAAAAACCATGCAAAGACTTATATACTATATTAGGGCACAAGTGTTCACAACCAAATTGATCCTCTGCTCCATGACAGGCTCACTGCAGGCAGGATTCTTTTCCTCTGTGTTCACCTTGGCAGCAGCCATACCATCTATATAACTAAGATCTGCACACAGCTTTTCTCTAACACATGTGAGATGAAGTGAGGAGCATCTGCCATTGGCCAAGCCTTGAGAACCATCTATGGTGAGAATCTGATCCAGGAAAACAAGGAAAACCCGGAAGGGAGTAAAAGAGGGAAATGGGATTGGAAAACCACAGGGCCACACACAATATTTACTTTAAACAAGCTTTTGCAGCCAGGCTCAGTGGCTCAACCTGTAATCCCAGGACTTCGGGAGACCACGGCAAGTGGATTGCCTGAGCCCGCAGGTTCAAGACCAGCCCAGGCAACTTGGTGAGACCTCATCTCTACAACAAATCAAAAATTAGCCGGGTGTAGTAGTGCGCACCTACAGTTCCGGCTACTTGGAAGGCTGAGGCAAAAGGATCGTCTGAGTCCAGCAGGTGGAGGCTGTGGTGGCTGTGAGTGTGCCACTGCACTCCAGCGTGGGCGACAGAATGAGACTCCAACTCAAAAAACAAAAACAAAAAAGCAAGCTTTTGCTTGGTTCAAGGTTCTGTGGTCTCAAAATTAAATGATCCTGGGGGAAGGAGACGGTCCTTTAATATCCTGTTACCATCAGCAATGCTGACCAAATAGCTCAGGAAGTATCTGATTGACTGTGCAGGTAAAACCAAAACTAGTGTCAAGAGCAACTTAGAGTGTCATATTAGTTAGCTGAGAGAGCTGGTCTTCTACAGTAGAAATAAAAGAGTCTCAGATCACATTGTAGGCAAAAATCAACTTCTCCAGGGGTTCAACACCAGCCTGAGCAACTTGGAAATGCCTTGTCTCTACAGTAAATCAAAAAATTAGCTGGACATGGTAGCATGTGCCTGTAATTCCAGCTACTTGGAAGGCTGAGGCCGAAGGATGGCCTGAGGCTTCGGTAGAGGTTGCCATAGCTGTGATCATGCCACTGCACTCCAGCCTGGGCAACAGTGAGACTCCGACTGGAGGAAAAAAAATTCCTTTCTCTTGAGTCACTCCCTTCCATCAGCTAAAGCTTTACCACCTCCAGACACTGCCATTCACCTGATTCAACAACTGTGTATGGAGCCCCTCCAAGGCGGTGGGCACTACTCTAAGTCAGAACCAGTACCACCCTCACAGGTTTACACAGTCCTCCTCTGCTTTGAATCAGGGTCCCTGTGCTCACAAACAACCCAGTTCTCATCATCACTGCATGTTTGCCCTTGCTCTTCCCTCACCAGCAATGTTGAGCTTTCTCATCTCTAGTTGTCCAGATGGGCTGATCCTCCAAACACCATCTCCTCCATGGAGTCCTCCCCAGGCCCATGCCAGCCAGCCCACAGAATCATTTCCACCCATACAACACAAGGGCTGCTTCCCTCCCTTGAACCTCTTTGTGGCCCTCTATTTGTGCCACCTAATGAGAGTTAATACGTCACCATCCTTTGCTGTATTGGCTGTGTGATCTACACTGGGACAGCCCCCCAGTGCTGTTTTTATATCTTTAAAGCAAGGAGAAATTAGTACCTATTAACAGTAAAAGAAAAAACAACCACCTTTTATTGAGATCTCACTATGTACCAGAGAAATGCTGTGAAACTTACAAACGTCTCATTTGACCTTCAAAATCCTATGACATAGACACTGTTATCCCCATTTCACAGATGGGAAAACAGAAGGTGAGAGAAGCTGAGAAGTTTGCCCAAGATGCACAGATAGCAACCAACAGTGCTGAGATGCTCACTCTGGCAGCCTTCCACCAGGGCCCTTGCTGAATCACTACTTTCTCCTGCCACCCCTTCTCCAGTGTCCTACATACCTCACAAGGTTGTCCTACCTGCCCTCAGAAAAAGTCCTTAGCACACTGGCTGATCCTGGGTCTTACTGTTTCCAGGGTAATCTCCTTTAAGGACGAGTCATTCACTTATGTGTGTGCTTTAAACACACTAATCAAGAGATAATGAAAGAATGAAGAAAATGAAAACAGAAAAGGAAGGACATCTGCTAAAATACCAAAATAAAAGACGGAAGTGTCTTACAAGTGGTTACTCAACATCCCATATATAGATCCTCACAGGACAGCACAAAGTGTAAGTCTCTTTTTTCTCCCACATGTCTCTGAGGTGCAGCCTTCTATCTGAGGTATAAAGAGGAAGAGGTGAGGCGGTCACAGCAGGAATGATACAGCACCTCCCAAAAGCAGCAGGCCCAATTCTGCAGCCTTCACTAAGACAAAATCCTCATCAAAGAGAAATCCCATCCAAATTCTCTTTGCCAAAGAGAAAAAGGTCAAAGAGACTAATCCTCAAGAGGACCTGAAATTCTAGCTCACTTATGCCACGCCAAAGGACATCCCCTGGGAGCAAGGGACCAGTGCCAAAGGTGGCATGCCCCACACTCCTTCCTACACTGTGGTGATTTCTTCTCTTATGAAATGTGTCCCTCAGTTCCCCACTGAGCTTGGAACCTATACCAGTCATGTGACCATGGGCAGGTCATGGACCCATCAGATCATACCAGAGATGTCCTCACAACAGGTAACTGTGTCTCAAGAGGTAATACATGGAGCCAGTGCCTAACATATCACAAGTACTCATGGTGAGTCAGCTATAAATATGGGCAGACAATGGTGACGCAGAGACACAGAGACCTACACGCTGCAGAACCCTGCCCTTCCACAGAAGCAGTGTATGCCTTGCATACATGGATACCTCAGGTTGTCAGTTTCATGATGGTGCACAAAAGACACCTCTTGGACCATAACAAAAAATCAAAATGCAGGGACAAAGGCATGTGGATGAGGTGGGGGTGGAAAGACAATATAGGAGAAAATGCAAGCAGGGACATGGAAAAAAAAGAAAAGGATGTAGCCTGACCAGCTGCCAGCAAGCCAGGAGCTGCACTGGGGGCAAGTCCAGACTTGAGGGCAAGTAGACGGAGATCCCGCCAGGGATTCAGAGCTTAGTCTATCAAGAAAAGAGACCTGAAGGTCAGTCCTGCCCCTGAAGTCACCAAGCTAAGTACCCTCCAGTCAGAAGACAGAACTGCCAGCATGCAGACACCAGCCAGGGTTAACGCTTGGTTGCTTTAACTGATTTTAGCATTCAGAAACTGATACGTGTCTGTACATAAACAGTACACAAAGTCTCTTCCTTTTCTAAAAATACACAAGTCTGCAGTTCAGCACTGCAACTGCCATCTAGAGCACATAACAAAGACAGTAACTGCGGATGTCTGGCCACAAGAAGGAAAAGCAGGTCCTTAATCCGCAGCAAAGGGCGTGAAGCCACCCAGACCCCAGGGGCCTGCCTCCATCCTGGAAGACAGCAGGGCACGGAAGAGCTCCGTGACCTGAGGCCGACTGGACCTGGCGCCTACTTGAGATGCTTGGGATTCTTATTTAACCTCTCGGGGTCCTCTCTGAACCTCAGTTATGTAGACTGTAAAAAGTCGGGTGGTAACAGTAGCCACCTGGGAGAGTTCTTGTCAGGATTCGAAATAAAGAATGCAAACCACCTAGGACAGCTCCTGGCACAGATCAATACACGGTAGCTTGGTTATTCCTAAAGTCCCAGAGCCTCTGCTGCTCCCTCTCCCACCCCTGAAATACCCTAGCCGAGGAAGGGAAAAACTGATTTTCCCTGCTCTCCCAGCAGCCTCCCTCAAGAGCTGTAGCCCCTGACAGACATTCCTGGTGCTTGCTCTGGGCAGCAACACCTGGACCAAGAAATCAGAAGGCTGCTTGGTAACGAACAGAGCAAAGGAGGAAAAGGAAGTGTGTCCCTGCAGTCCTCATAGCAGTCTTTTTCTACATGCCCTGACCTCAGCTAAGGGTCGGCAGGCAACAGAGGGCAGGTGAGAAATTATCCTGCAGAAAGGGGGCTACAATTCATTGAAGGGCTCACATTCTAGAGTTGAGTTCACAAAGAGTTCTAGATGGTCCTCTGAAATTGAAGATGAATTTTAGGTGAATATGCATTTTCTTGGGCAAGAATCCAGAACCTCAAAAGAAAAGAAGAAAAACTTTAAAACTATCAACTCATTCAGGGAAAACAAGAATGTCTGAGAAAGAATAATATAAAACAATTTCTCATTTTTAGCCCACATGTAATGATACTTACCCCCACAACAGTGGAAGGAGACAGTTATCATCTCTAGATGAAAAACACAGCCGGGCTCGGTGGCTCAGCCTGTAATCCCGCGCCTTTGGGAGGCTGAGGTGAGTGGATTGCCTGAGCCCGTGGGTTCGAGACCCGCCCGGGCAGCGAGACCTCATCGCTACAATAAATCAAAAAATCAGCCGGGCGTGGTAGCGCATGCCTGTAATTCTGGCTACTTGGAAGGCTGAGGCGGAAGGATGGCCGGAGCCCAGCAGGTCGAGGCTGCGGTGGCTGGGAGCGACCACTGCACTCCAGTCTGGGCGACAGAGTGAGACTCCAACTCAGAAATAAAAAAGAAAAAAAAAGAAAAAACCAAGGCTCAAGAGTGGGCCACTTCCCAAGGCCCCATAATTAGCAAATGGCAGAGCCAGGACTCAGTCCCGAGAATGCCTGAGGTCAAAGCTTAGGCTCTTAATCACCACATCATAATGTCACTTTCTCTAGTCCAAGCCCCAGATCTTATAAAGTAAAAGGAAGGGAGACAGGAAAGAAGGCAAGAAGAAGAAGAGAGAGGGAGAGGAGGAGGAAGGAAAAGAGGTTGGTTAGAATCTGGCATACAATGAAACACTCTTTCCACTATATCCATCCTGCCACATGTCTTCACACAACTGACACTGAGAAATTCTCCAGCCATCGGGGAAAAACAACAAGCCAAAAGAAAGCCATAAGGAACAGTATCAATACCATAAGTCTCATCTTCCTCACAGAAAAGATGAGGATTATCAATCACTATTCTACAGGTATATGACTGAGATTAAATGAGGCAAAATGGGCAAAGCACTTGGGTTTGCCTGATATGGAGTAGGCACTTTTAATAAATGGTAGGCATCATTGCAATCATGACATCTAGTGAAACAGCAAGTCCTAGCAATCAAAGGTACCATCCTTATGCTGATGAATCCCACATTAATTGCTCTAATGAGCCTACCTCCCTGCATCCTTAAAAACTCCACTCAAATGCCAGGGAGACAGAGACCTCACTCAATTTTGTTCCCAGGAGTGATCACACTCTTCTCTCAGCTGCAAGCTTAGGAAGCCAACAGCAGCAGCCAGAAAGGCTTGGGAGCATGCCTGGGTCCCAGAGCCAACTATACAACATCATCTGAGGTGCCAAGAGGCCTTGGAACCCTCCAGTGTGATTACAGAGGGTAGGAAATATTCACAGCAAGCTTTTCCAGACATAGAAAAAAAAGCTAGAAAATAAGTGCAAGAAGTTATCAAAGGTGGGACAAGGAACCAGATACGCCAACAGAGGAGAAAAGCCAGGACTCACATCAGTTAGATGCATTTCTTATAGGGGCAAAGGAAGTCTGACTCAAAGGTTTGGGGGACCTTTGAATCCTACTTCCTTTGCCCCTATAAGAAATCTATCTAACTGTGATTCTTCAAGTAGAATGATTTTTTTGAGTTTGTCCCACTCTTCACAGCCAGAATACACCATCTCTAGTATTATCTATGAAGTCTCCACACACAAAACAATTATTATACTATGTGCTAAGCCTATTACATATATAACCCCTTAGAATCTTCAAAATGAAATTTTGAGAAA
>NW_007246240.1:0-9043 GCF_000164805.1 Carlito syrichta | reverse complement strand
CCATTCCTCTTCATTCCATTCCATTCCATTCCTCTCCATTTCATTCCATTCGATTCGATTCGATTCCCTTCCATTCCATTCCATTCCTCTTCTTTCAATTCCACTCCATTTCATTCCTCTCCATTCCATTCCATTGCATTCCAATCCTCTCCATTCCTTTGGATTAATTTCCAACCATTCCTCTCCATTCAATTCCATAAGATTCATTCCATTCCATTCCATTCTTCTCCATTCGATTCCACTTCTTTCCATTCCTTTCCATTACTCTCCATTCTTTTCCATTACTCTCAATTCCATTTCATTCCACTTTATTCCGTTCCTTTCCATTCCATTCCATTCCATATCATTCCATTCCATTCCCTTCTATTCCATTCATAGCCATATCATTTCATTGCATTCCCATCCATTCCATTCCATTTCATTCCTCTCCATTCTTCTCCATTCCAATCATCTCCATTCCTCTCCATTCTTCTCCATTCCAATCAATTCCAATCCACTGCTTTCCTCTGCTTTCGATTCCTTTCGATTCCATTCCATTCCCTTCTAATGCATTCAATTGTATTACATTCCATTCAATTCCATTCCATTCTAAACCTTTCAATTCCATTGATTTTCATTTCATTCCATTCCATTCCATTCCGCCCAACTCCATTCCATTCCATTCCATTTCATTTTTCTCCACTCCTTTCCATTCCTTTCCACTTTCTGTGTTCCTTTGCATTAAATACCATTCTTCTCCATTCCATTCGATTTAATTGCATACCTCTCCACTCCATTGCACTCCTATCCATTCTTTTCCATTCCACTTCTTTTGATTCCACTCCATTCCATTCCACACCACTCCATTCTACTCCACTCCATTCCATTTCTTTCCATTTCAATCCATTCCAATCCATTCCATTCCACTCCACTCCACTTTATTCCATTCCATTCCACTCATTCCATTCCACTCCATTCTATTCCCTTCGTCGTCTCTCCACTCCCTTCCTCTCCTTTCCAGTGCATTCCATGCCATTCCTCTTCATTCTTCTCCATTCCATGACTTGTAATTCCATTCCATTTCATTCCATTCCATTCCAATCCGTTTCATTCCCTTCCTTCACTCTCCATTTCATTTCATAACATTCACTCCATTTCATTCCATTCCGTTCCTATCCATTCCATTCCCTTCCTGTGCATTCTTTTCATTCAACTTCTCTCCATTCCTCTCTTTGCATTCCTTTCTATTACTCTCCATTCCATTCAGTTCCATTCCATTCAATTCCTCTCCATTCCATTCCGCTGCATTCCATTCCATTCCATTCCTCTTCATTCCATTACATTCCTATCCACACTATTCCATTCCTCTCCATTCCATTCCTCTCCATTCCACTAAATTTCATTCCTCTCCATTCGTTTCCATTTCATGCCATGCATTCCATTCCACCACGTTCCATTTCACTCTATTCTACACCTTTCCCTTCCATTCCATTCCACTCCACTCCATTCCATTCCATTAATTTCTGTTCCACTCCATTCCTCTCCATTCTTTTTATTCTCTTCCATTCCATTTCTTTCCACTCCATTAAGCTTAATTCCATTCCTCTCCATTCCATTCCATGTATTCCAGCAATTCCACTCCATTTTTTTTCAATTCCATACCTCTTCATTCCATTCCATTCCCCTCCATTCCATTTCATTCAATTCCATACATCTCCCATCCAATCCATTCCACTCCTTTCCATTCCATTCAATTCCATTCCATTCTTCTCCCGTCCATACCTATGTATTCCTTTCCATTCCATTCAATTGAATACCGTTCGATGCCATTCCTTTCCCATCCATTCCATTCCTCTACATTCTATTCCATTCTATTTCTCAAAATTCCCTTCCTTTCCAGTCCATTCCATTCCATTCCACTCTATTCTATTCCTCTTCTTTCCATTCATCTCCATGCAAATTCATTCATCTCCAATCCATTCCATTCCATTAAAATCCTCTCCATTATATTCCATTCCTTTCCATTCCTTTCCAATCCATTCCATTGCAATCGTCTCCTTTCCTTTGGATTCAATTCCATTCAATTCATCTCCATTTTATTCCATAACATTTATCCCATTCCAATCCATTCCTCTCCTTTCCATTCCATTCCATTCCAATATTCATCAATTTTGTCCATTACTCTCTATTCCATTTCATTCCATTTTATTCCATTCTTCTCCATTCCGTTCCATTCCATTCCTTTACGTTCCAATCTGTTCCATTCCTCTCCATATCATTTCATTCCATTCCAATCTATTCTATTCCGTTCCATACCTCTCCATTCATTTCCATTCCATTCCTCTCTATTCCTCTCCATTCCATTCCTCTCCATTCTTCTCCATTCCATTCAATTGAATTCCATTTCATTCCCCTTCTTTCAATACCATTACATTTCATTCCATTACATTCCATTATAATTCATTCCTCTCTATCCAATTCCTTTCCATTCCATTCAATTCCATTCCAACCCTCTCAATTCTATTGAATTTCATTGAATTACATTACATTCCACTCCATTCCATTCCATTCCTCACAACTCCATTCCATTCCATTCCTTTCCATTCCTCTCCATTCCATTGCATCCCATTCCATTGTTCTCTCTTCTTTCCTTTAAATTTTTTCCTCTTCATTCCATTCCATAACTCTCCACTCCATTCCTTTCCTCTCCATTCCATTCCATTCCCCTACATTAAATTCCACTCTACTATACTCCATTCCATTCCTTTCCATTCCATTCCATTCCAATCCATTCCATTCCATTGCATTCCATTCGTCTCCATTCCATTCCATTTAATTCTACTCCAGTCCAATCCATTCGTCTCCATTCCATTCCATTCCTCTCCATTCGATTCCACTACTCTCCATTCCTTTCCATTCCTTTCCATTCAATTTCATTCCATTTTATCCCGTTCCTTTCCATTCCATTAATTCCATTCCATTCCTTTCTTTTCCCTTCGTATCCATATCATTTCATTCCATTTCAATCCATTCCATTCCATTTCATGACTTTGCATTCATTTCCATTCCATTCTTCTCTATTCCTCTCCATTCCATTCCTCTGCATTCTTCTCCATTCCAATCTATTCCAATCCACTCCTTTCCTCTCCTTTTGATTCCTTTCCATTCCATTCCATTCCCTTCTTATTCATTTAATTGCATTCCATGCCATTCAATTCCATTCCATTCCAAACCTTTCAATTCCATTGAATTTCATTCAATTCCATTCCATTCCTCTCCATTTCATTCCATTCCTTTCTGCCAAAATCCATTCCATTCCATTCCATTCCATTCCATTCCATTCCGCCCAACCCCATTCCATTCCATTCGATTCCATTCCATGTCATTCCTCTCAACTCCATTCCATTCCTTTCCACTGTTTACTCTTCCTTTCCATTAAATACCATTCTTCTCCATTCCATTCCATTTCAATGCGTACCTCTCCACTCCAGTCCACTCCTATCCATTCCATTCCATTCCACTTCATTCGATTCCACTCCATTCCTTTCCACACCACTCCATTCTACTCCACTCCATTCCAATCCATTCCCTTCCATTTCAATCCATTCCATTCCATTCCACTCCACTCCACTTTTCTCCTTTCCATTTCATTGATTCCGTTCCACTCCATTATAATCTCTTCGTCTTCATTGCACTCCATACCTCTCCATTCCAGTGCATTCCATATCATTCCTCTCCATTTTTCTCCATTCCATTCCTCTCCATTCCATTCCAATTCATTCTATTCCATTCCTGTACTCTCCATTCCATTTCATACCATTCCAATCCATTTCATTCCATTCCATTCCAATCCATTCCATTCCCTTCCATTCCATTTCTCTCCATTCCTCTCTTTTCCATTCCTTTCTATTCCTCTCCATTCCATTCAGTTCCATTCCTTTCAATTCCTCTCCATTCCATTCCGCTGCATTCCATTACATTCCATTCTTCATACCATTCCATTCCTCTCCATTCCATTCCTCTCATTTCACTACATTTCATTCCTCTCCATTCGTTTCCATTTCATGCCATGCATTCCATTCCACCACATTCCATTTCACTCTATTCTACACCTTTCCCTTCCATTCCATTCCATTCCACTCCACTCCATTCCATTCCACAAATTTCTGTTCCACTTCATTCCTCTCCATTTCTTTTATTCTCTTCCATTCCATATCTTTCCATTCCATTAAGCTTAATACCATTTCTCTACATTCTATTCCATGCATTCCAGCAATTCCACTCCATTTTTTTCAATTCCATTCCTATCCATTCCATACCACTCCTCTCCATTCCGTTTCATTAAATACCATACCTTCCCCATCCACTACAATCCACTCCATTCCATCCATTCCATTCCATGCTTCTCCCTTCCATACCTTTGTATTCCTTTCCATTCCATTCCATTGAAAATCATTGGATTCCATTCCTTTCGTCTCCATTCCATTCCTCTCCATTCTATTCCAATCTATTCCTGAAAATTCCCTTCCATTCCATTCCATTCCATTCCTGTCTATTCCATTCCTCTCCTTTCCATTCCTTTCCATTCAAATTCATTCCTCTCCAATCCATTCCATTTCATTACAATCCTCTCAATTATATTCCATTCCTTTCCTTTCCTTTCCATTCCATTCCATTGCAATCGTCTCCATTCCTTTGGATTCCACTACATTCCATTCCTCTCCATTCTATTCCATAACATTTATCCCATTCCAATCTATTCCTCTCCATTCCATTCTATTCTATTCATCTCCATTCCATTCCACTACTCATCATTGTTTACCATTACGCTGTATTCCATTTCATTCCATTTTATTCCATTCTTCTCAATTCAGTTCCATTCCATTCCTTTACGTTTCAATCTATTCCAATCCTCTCCATATCATTTCATTCCATTCCAATCTATTTCATTCCGTTTCATACCTCTCCATTCATTTCCATTCCATTCCTCTCCATTCTTCTCCATTCCATTCGATTCAATTCCATTTCATTCCCCTCCTTTCAATACCATTCCATTTCATTCCATTCCTTTCCATTCTAATTCATTCCTCTCTATTCAATTGCATTACATCCCATACGATTCCATTCCATTCCAACCGTCTCAATTCAATTGATTTTCATTCAATTCCATTACATTCCCCTCCATTCCAATTCATTTCATTCCCCAAAACTCCATTCCATTCCATTTCTTTCCATTCCTCTCCATTCCATTGAATTCCATTCCATTGTTCTCTCTTCTTTCCATTAAATTCTTTCCTCTCCATTCCATTCCAATCCCCTCCACTAAATTCCACTCTATTCCATTCCATTTCTTTCCATTCCATTCCATTCCAATCCATTCCATTCCATTGCATTCCATTCGTCTCCATTCCATTCAATTCAATTCCAGTTCATTCCATTCCTTTCCATTTCTCTCCATTCCTTTCAATCCCATTCCTCTCCATTCCAGTCCATTCCATTTCTTTGCATTCCATTCCATTCCATTCGATTCGATTCCATTCCTCTCCATTCCATTCCATTCCATTCTATTCCATTCCATTCCAATCCTCTCCATTCCTTTGGATTCCTTTCCAACCATTCCTCTCCATTCAATTCCATAAGATTCATTCCATTCCAATCCATTCCTCTCAATTCCTTTCCATTCCTCTCCATTCGATTCCACTATTCTCCATTGCTTTCCATTACTGTCCATGCCTTTCCATTACTCTCAATTCCATTTCATTCCATTTTATTCCGTTCATTTCCATTCCATTCCATTCCATATCATTATATTCCATTACATTCTATCCCATTCGTATCCATATCATTTCATTGCATTCCCATCCATTCCATTCCATTTTATGATTCTCCATTCATTTCCATTCCATTATTCTCCATGCCTCTCCATTCCATTCCTCTCCATTCTTCTCCATTCCAATCAATTCAAATCCAATCCTTTCCTCTCCTTTCTATTCCTTTCCATTCCATTCCATTCCCTTCTAATTTATTCAATTGTATTACATTCCATTCGATTCCATTTCATTCCAAACCTTTCAATTCCATTGAATTTCATTTAATTCCATTCCATTCCAATCCATTCCATTCCATTCCATTCTGCCCAACTCCATTCCGTTCCATTGCTTTCCATTCCATTCCTCTCCACTCCATTCCTTTCCACTGTTCTCTCCTCCTTTGCATTAAATAACATTCTTCTCCATTCCATTCCATTTAATTGCATACTTCTCCTCTCCGTTGCACTCCTAACCATTCCATTCCATTCCACTTCATTCGATTCCATTCCATTCCATTCCACACCACTCATTCTTCTCCACTCCATTCCATTCCATTCCTTTCCATTTCAATCCATTCCATTCCATTACATTACATTCCACTCCACTTTTTTCCTTTCCATTCCATTCATTCCTTTCCACTCCATTATATTCCCTTCATCTTCATTCCACTCCATCCCTGTGCATTCCATGCCATTCCTCTCCATTTTTCTCCATTCCATGCTTCTCAATTCCATTCCATTTCACTCCATTCCATTCCAATTCTTTCCATTCCATTCCTTTACTCTTCATTCTATTTCATAACATTCCACTCCATTTCATTCCATTCCATTCCTATCCATTCCATTCCCTTCCTGTCCATTACCTTCCTTTCCATTTCTCTCCATTCCTCTCCTTTCCATTCCTTTCTATTCTAATCCATTCCATTCAGTTCCATTCCATTCAATTCCTCTCCATTCCATTCCGCTGCATTCCATTCCATTCCCCTTCATTCCATTACATTCCTCTCCACACTATTCCATTCCTCTCCACTCCATTCCTCTCCATTCCTTTTATTCTCCTCCATTCCAATTCTTTCCATTCCATTAACCTTAATTCCATTCCTCTACATTCCATTCCATACATTCCAGCAATTCCACTCCATTTTTTAAATTCCATTCCTCTCCATTCCATACCATTCCTCTCCATTCCGTTTCATTCAATTCCATACCTCTCTCGTCCATTCCATTCCACTCCATTCCATTTCATTCAGTTCAGTTCCATTCCATTCCCTTCCATTCTTCTCCCTTCCATACCTATGTATTCCTTTTCATTCCATTCAATTGAATACCATTCAATTCCATTCCTTTCCCCTCTATTCCATTCCTCTCCATTCTATACCATTCTATTCCTCAAAATTCCCATTCCCTTCCATTCCATTCCATTGTATTCCTCTCTATTCCATTTCTCTCCTTTCCATTCCATTCCATTCAAATTCATTCCTCTCCAATCCATTCCATTCTATTACAATCCTCTCAATTATATTCCATTCCTTTCCATTCCTTTCCAATCCATTCCATTGCAATCGTCTCCATTCCTTTGGATTCCATTCCATTCCTTTTCTCTCCATTCTATTCATAACATTTATCCCATTCCAATCCATTCTTCTCAATTCCATTCCATTCCATTCAACTCCATTCCATTCCACTACTCATCATTTTTTCCCATTACTTTCTATTCCATTTCATTCCATTTTATTCCATTCTTCTCCATTCCGTTCCATTCCATTCTTTTGAGTTCCAATCTATTCCATTCCTCTGTATATCATTTCATTCCATTCCAATATTGTATTCCATTCCATGCCTCTCCATTCATTTCCATTCCATTCCTCTCCATTCCTCTCCATTCCATTCCTCTCCCTTCTTCTCCATTCCTTTCAATTCCATTCCATTTCATTTCCCTCCTTTCAATACCATTCCATTTCATTCCATTATAATTCATTCGTCTCTATTCAATTGGATTCCATTCCGTTCGATTCCATTCCATTCCAGCCCTCTCAAATCAATTGAATTTCATTCATTTCCCTTACATTCCCCTCCATTCCATTCCTCACAACTCCATTCCATTCCATTCCTTTCCATTCCTCTCCATTACATTGCATTCCATTCCATTGTTCTCTTCTTTCCATTAAATTCTTTCTTCTCCATTCCATTCCATTCCCCTCCATTAAATTCCACTCTACTATATTCCATTCCATTTCTTTCCATTCCATTCCATTCCAATCCGTTCCATTCCATTGCATTCCATTCGTCTCCATTCCATTCCATTCCCTTCCATTACATTCAATTCTACTCCAGTCCATTGCATTCCTCTCCATTCCTTTCCATTTCTCTCCATTCCATTCCATCCCATTCCTCTCCATTCCAGTCCATTCCTTTCCTTTGCATTCCATTCAATTCGATTCGATTCCATTCCATTCCATTCCTCTTCATTCTGTACCACTCCATTTCATTCCTCTCCATTTCATTCCATTCCAATCCTCTACATTCATTTGGATTCCTTTCTAACCATTCCTCTCCATTCAATTCCATAAGATTCATTCCATTCCAATCCATTCCTCTCCATTCCATTTTATTCCTCTCCATTCAATTCCACTACTCTCTATTCCTTTCCATTACTCTCAATTCCATTTCATTCCATTTTATTCTGTTCCTTTCCATTCCATTCAATTCCATATCATTCCATTCCATTCCCTTCCATTCTATTCCATTCGTATCCATATCATTTCATTGCATTCCCATCCATTCCATTCCATGACTCTCCATTTATTTCCATTCCATTCTTCTCCATGCCTCTCCATTCCATTCCACTCCATTCTTCTCCTTTCCAATCAATTCCAATCCACTCCTTTCCTCTCCTTTCAATTACTTTCCATTCCATTCCATTCCCTTCTAATTCATTCAATTGTATGACATTCCATTCGATTCCATTGCATTCCTAACCTTTCAATTCTATTGAAATTCATTTAATTCCATTCCATTCCTCTCGATTAGGTTCCATTCAATTCTGACAAACTCCATTCCATTCCATTCCATTTCATTCATCTTCACTCCATTCCAATCCTTTCCACTGTTCTCTCTTCCTTTCCATTAAATATCATTCTTCTCCAATCCATTCCATGAGTTGCATACCGCTCCACTCCATTGCACTCCTATCCATTCTATTCCATTCCACTTCATTCGATTCCACTCCATTCCATTCCACACCACTACATTGAA
>NW_007246239.1:2157-8710 GCF_000164805.1 Carlito syrichta | reverse complement strand
CTTTGATTATAATGTATCCAGGTGTCGATTTCTTTCTCCAAGATTATCTTACTTGTAGTTGAGATTTTGGAGTGTGTAGATTAATCATGTCCTTCAAATTTTGGAACATCTTGGCCACTGTTACTTCAAAAATTGTGTTAGACCCTTTATGTCTCCTTTCTCTGTCCTGTACTCTCATTATGCATCTGTTGGTAAGCTTGATGTTGTCCTATGGTTCATTTGTTTGTTATTACTTTTTTCTTTCTGTTTCTCACTGCACAGTCTCAATGGACATGTTATCTTAGTTGCTTCACTCTTTTTTCCACCTACTCAGCTCCGCTGTTGAATGAACTTTTTTGGTGAAATGTTCATTTTATTTATTGTACTCTTTAATTTTAGAGTTTCTGTTTGGTCCTTTTTATAATTTCTGCCTCTTTTATGTCTTTATTTGGTGACATACTTCCCTGCAGTCCTTAGATATTTCCTTTAGGTCCTTAACCATATTTAAAATAACTGATTTAAAGTCATTGTCTAGTTAAGTCCAATATCTGCTTCCTCAGGAGGAATTTCTGTTGATTACTTTTTTCCTGCATATCGGTCTTACTTTTCTTTTTTCTTGTTTTGTAATTTTTTTTTTTTTTTTTTAACGTTGGAGTCTCACTCTTTGCCACCCAGACTGGAGTGCAGTGGCATGCTCATGGCCACTGCAGCCTCGACCTGCTGGGCTCAAGCAGTCCTTCCACTTCAGCCTTACAAGTAGCTGTAACTTCAGATGCATGCAGCACACCAACCTAGTTTTTGTGATTTATTGTAAAGACGAGGTCACCAAGTTGCCTACACTGGTCTCAAGTCCCTGGACACAGACAATTCTCTTGCCTCGGTCTCCCAAAGAGCTGGGATTACAAGCTGAGCCACTGCGCCTGGCCTTGTTTTATAATTTTCATTGTTGAAGACAGGACATTTTAATAAAATATGGCAACTCTAGAAGAATTTCTCTACTCCCAGGGGTGGTTGTTGAAATTTGTCCAGTGAGTGTTTTTTTTTTAGTTGAAGTCTCATTCTGTCAGCCAGGCTGGAGTGAGGTGGCATGTTCACTGCCACTGCAGTCTCCATCTGCTGGGCTCAGATGATCCTTCCACCATAGCTTTCCAAGTAGCTGGCACCACAGGTACATGCCACCATGCCCAGCTTATTTTTTGATTTATTGTAGAAACAAGGTCTTGCTATGTTGTCCAGGCTGGTCTCTAACCCCGGGGCTCAGGCAATCCTATTGCCTCCGCCTCCCAAAATGCTGGGCTTATAGGCATGAGCCACTGTGCTTGGCCTATCCAGTCACTTTTTAAAACAAATTCAGTAGTGCCTATATTTGTTGTGTGTGGCAGCTGAAGTCTCTGCAGAAATTTCCTTAAATGCCTGAAACCAAGCAAATGTCTCAGTCTTTAGCAGGGGCCTTGTGAGTGCCGTGGCATTTCTTCCACAGTCATCCAGGCCATTTACTACTCTGTATTAGTCTTCACTTCCTGCTTTCTCCAAACCTTAAGGTCACTCAGAAGTGACAGCTTATAGCCTTCTCATGTCCTTCCTGAGCATATCACAGTCCTGGGCATATTCTCAGCTCAGTGCATATAGGTGGGCTTCTCAATTCTCAGGAATATATCAGAGTTTTTCAAAACCTTTATGGACAGTTCATCCTTCAGCTTGTCCTTTAAATAAACTTTTTAAGCTTTTTATTAGGTGATTACTTATCCCAACTGTTTATCCACCACCCCAGGTAGCATGTAAGTTAAAGTTGCCTTTGTATGTTTTTGACTCATGCCTTAGAGCACAGGTTTTTCATCCTGGATGAAAACTCTGAGTCAGTTCAGTAATCAGTCTTGCATGTGAGTTCTTCAAGGGAACCATCTTATTGGGTCAAATAAGGACAGTTTTCTGGGAACAAGCCTTTGATAACTCGAACCCACTTCTGCCTCCTCCAGTGGTTGCCAGGCTGCTGGTTTTTGCTTTTATCTCAGATGATTGGTTCTCAAAGCTAATGTGGAACTGGAGAGAGCTGAATGAAAATAGGACAAGTTAAGATGATCCAGAACTGTGGTTCTCCCTATGTTGCAGCCTTTTTAAAAACATTTTCAATTTTTTTTTCAATTGAAGTCTCACTGTGTCATCCATGATGGAGTGATACGGCTACTGCAGCCTCAACTTGCTGAGCTCAGGTGATCCTTCCATCTTACCTTTCCTAGTAGCTGAAACTACAGGTGTGTGCCACCACGCCCAGCTAATTTTTTCATTTATTGTGAGACGAGGTTTTACCAAGTTGCCCAGGTATTCTTGAACCCCTGGGCTCAGGCAGTCCTCTGGGATTACAGGCATAATGTATAAATTTTTTTGGTATAAATATTCTTGTTTAGATTGCTTGAAACCTTTGATTAGCTTGCAGAAAAAGTTGATTCTGCAATTGCTGCCAGTTTCTCATTACTTTTAAGGAAGAGAGAATTTTCTCAACTTCAGTATTTTTGCTGATATCCCTTGTTAGCTTGAATTTGAAGTCTTTTGGTATAGAAACTTTCCCTTTTCTTAGTTTCTAAGAATTTATCCTCTAGACTCTATTACTATTTTTCAGAATCCTTCTTCGCTGACTAGTTGCCTGTATATCCTCTGCCAGCCTCTTTAATATATGTGGTCCTCAAGTGTTTTTGTTTTGGTACTTTTTCCTTAATCCCAATGTGCTCAAGGAGCTGTCTGATTGTCTCTAATAACTTCAGTTACCAGCTAGAGTGCTAATGACTCCTAAGTGTTTGTCTTCATCCTAGACTTGCCTTCTGTGCTCTGAAATCATGTATATTGGTTTAAAGGCAGTTCCAGCTTTATGTCTCACACACCCCTTTGTAGCAACCAGAACAGATCTCTCACTCAAATGTGTCACACATTTTTCCTTTGTTTCTCAATTGTCTGCGGGGGGCCAGCCCCTACAAGTTTTGGGGACTCCCTTAGAAGATGTGGTGGGTCAGCGAGTCTATAGGGACAGATATTAAAAGAAAGAAAGATGGAAGGATAGATATAAAGAGGAAGAAAGAGAAAGAAAGAAAGTGGACAACTGTTCAGTGAAATGAGCAGAAGCCGTTTATTGAAAGTTACAGCAGGTATTTATCCCCAAATTTTACACAGACAGTCTCACAAGTCTTTCACATGAACACAAAGCCAGGTGCAGGAGGGGTGTCCCCCATCCACCAGATGCTTAGGTGTGAGGAGGGATAAACCCCAAGATTGTCTTATTGTTCCCTTTGCTAGTTAATGCTCTTCAAAAAGCAATGCAACAACCCCTGCTAGCCTAATGATGTTCTAATAATCAATAACTTCTAAATCTCACGCAATACCCATGATGACTAACTTAAACTTTATTACCTTTCTATTCTATGCTAATACTACTTACACAATGCCATGGAAGCTATTAATTATACCTTAAGCCAATTCCTAAAGAATGTGGCCCAGTCCAAAGATCACGCTGGGCTCTACAGGATGTGGCCCAATCCAAGGTTCACGGTGGGCTACCTTTTGGAACAATAGACTACAATCTCTTAACAAAATGGCTATTCTAAAGTCCTATATATCTATCCTAACTTCTATGAAAGTTTCTAATTCCTAATCCTAATATATAAAGCTGATCATCAGCAACAAGGCTTCTAAAAATAAAACCCAAATATAAACTGTAAATGTACTAAGACCAAAACCAATAGTAGAAAATGGAGAAGATGAAATTTCTAAAGTTAACTGTATTCTTATTAAACCTCAACATATCATCATTGATCATGCTTGAACTAACATGATTCCCTGACTTTAGCATGACCTATTCTACAATACTTTCTATGAATAAAATAAATTCAATTTCTATAATAGATAGAAAAACCCTACACGAACTGTAGCTAAAGCCAGCCTAAAAGAATGCAGACCAGCCCAAAATACGCGCTGGGCCCTCAGGAATGTGGCCAAGCCCAAACTTTGTGCTGGGCCATTTCTGATAACTCTAGATAGTCATTTATACCATTGAAAAGCTGAAAACAGCTCTCCATAAGTATATACTAATTCTACAAATATACTTTTAAATCTTATAAAGAAGGTTGTACCGTATAAAAGGCTCCCAAATGTGACCTGAATTTGAATCATATCTAATACCTAAGCCAAAATCACAGCTTATGGGAAACAGGAACAGTGGGTTTCTAGAGTGAGCCATGCCTGTCACAGTCACAGAGCCTTCAGCTTAGATCAGTAGAGTTCCTTTAGGTTACCTGCGCTGCATGGTAACAGGAGGAGGAAAATGGGATCAACGGCTCCCAAACACATCCTAGAGGTCTCGGGTCCACGGCCCTCCCTGATCCCTAACGCTCAGTGGGCCTCCATGGCCGGCTCCCAACAATTGTCAGTTTTTGACACCATCAAGAAACTGATTATTTTGAAACATACATTATATTATTATTAACTAGAGTCACCATGCTGTGCAGTATCTTGAAAACTTGTTCCTCTTGTCTGATGGAAACTTTGTATCCTTTGACCAACATCTCCTGTTCCTCTCCCCCTCTCTCCCACACTCGGGTAACCAAATTCTATCCTTACTTTACTTCTATACATTTTACTGTCTTAGATTCCATGTATAAGTGAGATCTTATTTGAAAGATTTGTCTTTCTGTCAGTTAGAAGCAAAATAAAACAAAAAGACAGAGAGAGTGGCTTCTCACACAGCTAGACTAGGTTGCTACCTCAAGCAGTAATCATCAGATGGTTGCTACTTCTTCTCTTTGATTATATCCTATTCTTATGTCGATAGCTGTTACTTCAGTGTTCATAGTGTTTTCTTACTATGGTCTCATTGGTTCCAACTTCTTAGTAAGCTGTTCCTTGTTCTTCATGAGCTCTATATTTCTCTATTTTTATATATTTACTTATACATAAGTTTGGTCAGGTCTCTCCTCAGCTCCCAGTATTTACAAGGATGATGTTCAAGGAGGGTATGAACTTCCTAGAGAATACAATCATTCCAGGAATGTGCAAGAAGAGTTGTAGAAGGTTTAATTACATTGAATTTTTCTGTCTTAAAAACATCTGGAATTCATAAATGTATATAGATGCGGTATGGTAAATTAGAAACCCTCTAAACTAGCTGAGTGACAAGTTTTAAGATGAAATTTGGTCCAAAATAAGCCTCTATAACCAACTGTTTTTGAGCCTCAAGAGTAAACAGGAAAAGTTCTCAGGTATTTTCTGTGTCACCTAATTCCGAGACCTTGAACAAAATATGTTGCTGAAGGGATCCGTGTCATTCGAAGACATCACCGTGGAACTCACCAGGGAGGAGTGGCAGCAGATGAGCTCCAGGGAGCGGAGCCTATACAGGGATGTGATGCTAGAGAACTATGGCCACCTCATAACAGTGGGTGAGCAGACTGCCACGGGACTCCTTCTGTAGCATGTTTGCTTTTTTAAAAAATTATCAAGACACATAGATTGTTTAGAGATTAAAGACTTCGTAATTAAAGCCTTGACAGAAACAAAAACAGTTTTTGTCATTATCTTCCCTTCGAAAACATCAGATGAATATTCTCAGTTAATGCTTCTATAGCTGCATCTTTTTTCATCCAAGTGCTCATGGATCTGGTCCATTTATACCCTCAATTATTTCATTACAGGGTGTTGCATTACCAAACCCAAGGTTATCCTCAAGTTGGAGCAAGGAGAAGAACCATGGTCCCTAGAAGTCAAATTCCTAAACCAGAAGTACCCAGGTGAGTGAGTGTTGACAGAAGGAGCCTCTTGGGATAGTTAGATGTTAGCAGAAGAGCACCTTGAAAAGTTTTTTTTTTTTGGGAGGGTAACAGCTTTATTGAGATATAATTCACATCTCATACAATTCATTCAAAGTTATAGTTCAATGACTTTTAATGTGTTTATAGATACAGTCTGCCCTCTGTATCCATGGGTTCTGCATCCGTGTATTCCAGCAATTATAGATTGAAACTATTTTTAAAAGAATGCATCTGTACTGAAAATGAACAGACTTTTTTGTCATTATTCCCTAAACAATATAGTATACAACTGTCTACTGTCTCTGTTTTATGAGGCTAGTATAAGTAATATGGAGATGATTTAAAATATACCAGAGGATGTGCATAGGTTGACTGTAAATACTTTGCCATTTTATATCAAGGACTTGGGCATCCATAGAATTTGGTATTCAGAGGAGTTGTAGATCCAATCCTCCAAGGGACGACTCTATGTACAAAGCTCATCACCTCAAAAAGAAATCTGTATCCTTTAGTTGTCACTCTTCTATATCCCTGACTCCTCCAGCTCTAAGTAGACATTAATCTACTTGTGTCTCTGCAGATCTGACTATTCTGGACATTTTGTGTAAATGGAATCATATAGCATGTAATCATTTGTGATTGGCTTCTTTTGCTTAACTTAATGTTTAAAAGGTTCATGTTATAGCATATATCAGTGTTTCGTCCTTTTTTATAGCCAGATACTGTTTCCTTGTTTGGATATACTGCCTGTGTTTCCACTCATCAGTCAGTAAGATACTTGG
>NW_007246239.1:0-1701 GCF_000164805.1 Carlito syrichta | reverse complement strand
CATGACCTTTCCTCTGTGCATAGCCACTGGGGGAGAGAGAGAGCACCCTGGTGTTTTTTCCCTTTCTTGTAAGGACACCCGTGCTACTGGATTAAGGCTTCATCCTTATGGCCTCATTTTAACCTGGATTACCTCCTAAAGGCCTTGTCTCCAAATATAGTATTACTGGAGGTTAGTTCTTCAACATATGAATTTGGGGATGGGACACAGTCCATAACAGTTTATTTGTCACTAATGATGTCAAACATCTTTTCATATGTATCTTAGTCTTCGTCTATACTAATGATTCCAGAAACTTTAAAAAGTTAGAGTTTTCAATATAATTCATAAAAGAAATAGTATAATCATCTTTATTATTAGAAGTGATGTTCACTTATTGAAAGTTTTTGTTGTGAAGCCATATAAATAAATGGCATTACATAAAGATTGACATAATTTAGATCAAGCATATCTCCCAGTCACTGTATGGAAATGATTAGGGCATATTGACTGGTCAAATAAGCTATCTCTAAACACAAAACTTAGAAAAATTGTTATAAAAGAATGGTAAAGTTGTTAGTCAATAAAAGTAAAATAATTTAGATTTCACGTTCTGTTGTCATTCAGGTTTGAATTCAGATAATAAGTACATTAAAGTCTAGCCTGAGAGCACAGGTAAAAGAAAACATTTAAGGATTTGAATAACTGAACCAAATAATATCATATAAGTGTTCTAAAACAAAGGAATAAAGTTCTAAGAATCCAAGAAACTCCCTCTGGTTACCATCCATATTCTCCTACTGCTTCTTTCTAGAGTGTTCAAATACAGTTATTTGCTTTTCTGGTTAAAAAAAGATAGATTAAAATGCCCTCACTAGAAGATACCACAGCTAGCTAGCTTACTTTCCACCATGTGAGTCTGTTACAAGAATAGTCTATAACCCAAAGAGGTCACTCACAAGAATGCAACTGTGTTTGCACCCTATTCTGAGACTTCCAGCCTCTAGAAATGAGAAAAATAAATATTTTTTCTTTAAGTCACCTTAATTTGTTATAGTCGTTCATGTTGTTTTATCTGTTGAATGTTTGTTGTGTCAGTAATTCCCCTCTTGCATTTCTGATATTGAGAATTTGTGGCTTTTTTTTCCTGCTTATCATTGAAAAAAAATCTTTTTAAGTAACTAAGCTTTGGTTTGATTTTCTGTGCTGTTTTCTGTTGTCAGTTTTATTGTCTAGTCTTTCCTGTTTTTTCTACGTTACTTTCTTTAGATTTAATTGTCTCTCTTTGTCTAATTTCTTAAAGTGGGAACTTAAGTATCCAGAGATCTCTCTTTTCAAGTATAAAAATTTTAAACCACATATTTATGTCTGAGCACTGCTTTAGTTGCATTCACAAATTTCTGTATTTTTGTGTTGTTTTCATACACCTCAAAATATCTTATTTGAACCTTCTTCTTTGACCCATGGGTAAATTAGAAGAATATCATTTATAAATATTTTGTATTTCTCCAAGTAAAAAAGTGTTTATTAATTTCTAGTATAATTTCTCTGTAGCTCAATAACATCTTTTTTATGATTTCTGTTCTGTATTTGGGAAGGTTTGTCTAACAGCCAAGAATGCATTGTATTTTGATGAATGTTCCATGTGTATTTGAGAAAATGTGAATTTAGCTGTTGTAGAAAGCACTGTGTCCTTGAGTTTGAAGGTGTGGTTATCATAAG
>NW_007246238.1:0-7883 GCF_000164805.1 Carlito syrichta | reverse complement strand
CTTTCTTTCTTTCTTTCTTTCTTTCTTTCTTTCTTTCCTTCCCTCGCTAGGTTGCCCAGACTGCTCTCAAACCATCCAACTCGGGCCATTCTCTCGACATGAGTCTCCCAAACTGCTGCGAACACAGGTGTTCCATTTGGTTGACCTCCTGGTCTTACCGCCTGTTCTTGAGCTCTGGGTCGGAGAAGATCCTCCCACTGAGGCCTGCCCTCACCCAAGGTTTTCTGTGTTTTGCCCGGGGTGGAGGTGGGGGCTTGCTATGGTGTCGATCCTGGTCTTGAGCTCCTGGGCTCTGGCCATCTTCCCGTCTTGGCCTCCCTGAGTGCCAAGGAGACAGGTGTACATTATCCAGCCATTCCTGCACCCCTGAAAGTCTGAGAATTACATCGTCCCTTTTCCTGAAACGTCCCCTGGGAGAAACAAGTGGTTCCACCCTGGGGAATGAGGCAGGTGGAGGAGTGGGTGCTCTGGCAGAGACGCACCCCTGCTCCAGGCACTCTCCCCAAAGACTGTTCAGTGGGTGACTTTGGCCACCCTCTCCGGGGTCTCAGGTTGCCACAAGGGAGAGGGCTTCACGGTGGAGCCTCCAGAGGGTGTGTGGAGGCTGGGCATGGGTGCTCATGCCTGTCATCCTGGTGCTCTAGGGGGCCAAAGTGAGAGGATGGCTTGAGAACCCGTGTTCCATACAAGCCAGGAAACATTGGTGGGACCTCGTTTCTACCAGAAGCCAAAAAAACGAGCTGAGCGCGGTGGCCCACACCTGTCATTCTGGTCACTCAGGAGGCCGCAGTGGGAGGAACACTGGAGCCCCACTGGTGGAGGGCGCTGTGTCTGAAAGCGAGCCCCTGCACACCAGCCTTGGTGAAAGAGTGGGACTCTGACTAAGAAGAATAATACCAATCACCACCACCACCACAACACAGACCAGGATCAGGGTCTCAAACTGGCATCCCCACCCTTCGGGAGCCCAGGTGAGTGGAGGCCTGAGGCTGTGGGTTTGACACCAGCCTGGGACACGGGGCAAGACCTCATCTCAGCCATCAAAAGTAAATCAAAGATTAGCCAGACTTGGTGGTGCAGGTGTGTTCCACCTGCACTCCGTTCCATGCACTCAGAGGGCCAGGGTGGTTGGATCACCTGAGCCCGGCAGGTGGAGTCCTCGGTGACTATGATCAAGCCTCTGTGCTCTAGTCTGGGTGACAGGGTGGGATTCTGACTCCAAATAATATTAATCACGACCACCCACACCACCACCCCTGCCACACAACCTGAGGAGTCACCCTCAGGGATGGGAGAGGAAAAGGCACTTTCTGCCCTGTCATTCGCAGGAGGTTTCAAAGGTGACCACGAGGCACATCCATCCCATGCATTTGGCCATATGCCCCAGAATTCCTGCCTCCATCCCCCACATTCAGGCCCCACAGCAAAGACGTAGGAACAGAGGGCCCTGAGCTAGGGCAGCCATCGGGCACAGAGCGATCAAGTCCTTATGACAATGCCATGGCCAGCCCAGATTCCAGACGCCCTGCTTGCAACCTTCGGGCGGGGGAGAGCCCCTTCCTCTCCTGATAACTCCATCTTCCCCTGTCCACTCGGACCTTTCCCTGGAGAGTAGTGAACACAGATTGTGACACACATGGTAGGCATCTGTTTTGTTGCCAGGGTCTCCATCACCTGGGCTGGGGTGCAGTGGCACAATCGTGGTTCCCTGGGCCTCAACATGCATGGTGCGTGAGGTCCTCCCGTCTCAGGCCCCAAGCAGGCAGGACTCCAGGGACCACCACACCTGGCTCAATTTTGGGGGTCTCTCTCCGACGAGGTCTGACCACATCACCGGGCTCATCTCTGACCCCTGGTCTCAGACAGATTCTAGTCTTGGCCTCCCAGGGTGCAGGGCTGATGGCCATGAGCCACAATACCTGAGCTGGACTCACACGTTCTGTTGACAGGGGTGTCTCGCATGTTCTGTAGCCGGGACCACTGATGGCACCATGCCTGACTCCAGTGATTGCGTTATGCAGAGTGACAAGGTCTTGCCAAGTGTCCCAGGCTGGTCTCCAACTCCCGATCTCCAGTGTTTCCCCACCTTGGCCTCCCAAAGCCACAGTATAATTTTCTGCTGATCCACCATATTTCGGGAACATTAGGCCTAAGGCTGGAGCCTTCTTCTCAAATGATCTCTGTCTGTTCATGATTATCCCAACTCCATACACAAATGGATGCTCTTCTTTTATTCCTTTTACATTTTTCTTTGAGTTAGAATCTCACTCAGTCATCCAGGCTGGAGGCCGGTGGCTTGCTCCTGGCCACCGCAGCTTTGGCAGGCCGGGCTCTGGTGAAAATTTCTCGGACCTTCCAAGGAGACAGAAGGACAGACCCGCACCACCATGCCCGGCTCGTTTGGAATGCAGGGTACAGACAAGGTCTTGTCAAGATGCCCTGGCAGGTCTCAGCCCATGGGCTCAGGCAGGCTGCTGGCCTCAACCTCCCACAGTGCTGGGATGATTAGGCTGAGCCCCGAACCTGGCCTCGATCCTTCATTGAAAATGAACCAGAAGACTTTGCAAGGCTGCACCCACTTGAAATCCCAGTGGTCTGGAAGGCCGAGGAGGGAGGATGACTGGAGCCCAGGAGGATGACTGGAGCCAAGGCCAGTCTGGTTGATGAGGGAGACCCATAATCTGCACCTTTACAAACAGGGCATCTGGGTACCAGGTGCCCATCATCCTGGCCACTCTGCAGGCTGATGCAGGATGATCACTGGAGCCCGCGCATTTGAGGCTACTGGTGAACAATCGTTGTGTCCCCGGTACCCAGCCTGGGCCACAGAGCCAGACTCTGTCTCCAAAAACATCAGAATCGTACACAGGTTGAAAGCTGAGAGTGGTGTTTTCATAGGGTGACTGGCATTAGAGCCAGGAAAAATGGGATTGCACAGAAGAAATGTCCCTGGGTGAGCGATGTGTCCCTGGTCTTACTTGGCCAAAGGTCCTCAGTGCTGAGTTGGAAGGTCGGTCTGCCTGGAGCATATTTCACACCTTGGAGAGGAGAACAGGCAAGAACCCGGCCAAGGGGCCTTGGGAAATCCCACACCAAAGCAGGGGAAGACATATGGGGAGGTTGGGGCTGGAAGGTGTCGAGTTTGAGGGACCTTCAAATGTGGGGGTGGGAAAAGGGGGAAGGATTGAGGGCAAAAATTTGCAGAAAATTGTTTCTTTCTTTCTTTCTTTCTTTCTTTCTTTCTTTCTTTCTTTCTTTCTTTCTTTCTTTCTTTCTTTCTTTCTTTCTTTCTTTCTTTCTTTCTTCCTTTCCTCATAGGCTGCCCAGACTGCTCTCAAACCACCCAACTCCAGCCATCCTCTCGGCTTAGGCCTCCCAAACTGCTGCAATCACTGACTTTCCATTTTGTCAACATCCTGGTCTTCCTGCCTGGTCTTGAACTTTGTGCCGGAGGCGATCCTCCCACAGAGGCCTGCCCTCAACCAATGTTTTCTGCGTTTTCTTAGGGTCATGGTGGGGACTTGCTTTGGTGACCAGCCTGGTTTCAAGCTTATGGTTTCCGGCCATCATCCCATCTTGGCCTCCCAGATTGCCGAGGAGACAGGCATGAGTCACCCAACTGTCCCCACTCCCACTAAGGTTTCAGAGTCTTACCCTCCCTTTCTCTGAGGTGGCACCAGGGGGAAGCTAGCAGGTCCACCCTGGGCAATAATACAAATGGTGGGGTGGTGCCGCAGCAGAGACACACCCCTGAGCCAGGTCCTCTCCCCAGGCAGGGTCTTGCAGGTGACTCCAGCTGTCCTCTCTGGGGTCCTGGGTCGTCAGAAGAGAGCAGACCACTCGTTGGGGCCCCAAGATTGGTGTGAAGTCCAGGCACAGGGATCACACCTGTCATCCCAGTGTTCTTAGAGGCCAATGCCAGAGTATGGTCTGAACCCCTGGGTTCGAGACAAGCCTGGACTCCTTGCCAAGACCTCGCCTCTACAAGAAGCCAAAAAAGTGAACTGGGCATGGTCGCACACACCTGTTGTTCCAGCCACTAGGGAGGCCACAGCAGGAGGATCGCCGGAACCCAGCCGGTGGAGGCTGTGGTGTCTGAGAGTGGGACCCTGCACTCTGGCCTGTGTGACCGAATGGGACTATGACTCAGAAAAATAATACCAACCACCACCACCACCACAACAACCACAGGCCAGCTTCAGGGGCATAGCTTGGCAACCTAGCCCTTCAGAGGAACAGGCAATAGGATGAAATTAGCTGGCGGGTTCAACATCAGCCTGGGACATGGGGCAAGATCACGTCTCGGCCATAAAATTATAAATTCAAAGATTAGCCAGTCAGGGTGGCAAAAGCCCGTGGTTCCAGCCACTCTGGGGGACGAGGTGGGGAGACGCCTGAGCCCTGTAGGTGGAGTTCTAGGTGGCCGTGTGCATTCCCCTGCCCTCCAGCCTGTGTGGCAGAGCATGATTCTGACTCCAAATAATAATCACCAACACCAACACCACCACCATACATGCCACACAGCACGAGGAGTCATCCACAGGGATGGGATAGGAAAAGGCACTTTCTGGGCTTTCTTTTGTGGGAAGTTTCAAAGGTGGTCACCAAGCACGTCCCTCTAATGCCTTCGGTCATGAGACCCAGAAGGACTGCCTCCACCCTCCACACTCATGCCCCACAGCAAAGACGTGCATGATCTCACAGAACAGATGACCCTGAGCTAGGGTGGACATTGGGCACAGCGTGATCAATGTGGTCTGGCAAATTCACAGCAAGCCTATGATCTGGACCCTGTCAGTCACCTTTGGGTGGGGGGAGGGCCCCTTCCTCTCCCGATCACTCCATTGTCACCCACCCACGTGGACGTTTCCCTTGGGAGTCGTGGAAGCCTGTCATGATGCACATGGGAGGTGTCTTTATTGTCGCTGGAGTCTCGGTCGGCCAGGTTGGGGCACAGCAGCATGATCGTGGCTCCCTGGACCTCATCCTATGGGGCTCAGGAAGTCCTCCCCTCTCTGTTCCCAGGCAGCTGGGACTATGGGGGCCACCATACCTGACTTGATTTTGGGAAATTCTTGCTGAGACAAGATCTGCCCATGTCGCCCAGGCTGGTCTCCAACCCCTGGGTTCAGGCAACCTCCCTCCTGTCTGACCAGGGCGTGGGATTGACGTCTGTGTGCCATGGTGCCCTGCGTGGACTCACACGTTCTGCCTGCAGGGGCAATGTCAAGGAACGCCACTGGACGGAGGCTACCACATCCCGTGTAGCTGGGACTGTGGGCAACACCAAGCACAACTTGTGTTTGCCTTACAGGGAGCGATGAGGTCTCGTCATGTGGCCAACGCTGGTCTTTAAATCCCGGACTCCAGGAGTTTCCAGACTCAGCCTTCTAAAGCCACAACCTGATTTTCTATCGATCCACCATCTTTCAGCAACTCTGGGCTGAAGACTGGGGTTTTCTTCCCAAATGATCTCTGTCTGTTCACGATGATCCCAACACCATACAAAAAGGTATCACCTTCTTTTTTTTTCCTTTTTTCCTTTTTTTCTTTGAGTTGGAGTCTCACTACACCGACCAAGCTCGAGGGCGGTGACTCGTTCCCGGCCACTGCAGCCTAGGCCCACCAAGGCCTGGCAAGACTGTCCCCACCTTCCGAGGAGCCAGAATGACAGTCACGTGCCACCACACCTGACTCATTTGGGATAGAGGGTAGAGATGACGTTCCGCCAAGGTGCCTGGATGGTTCTTGGCCAGCAAACTCAGGCTGGCCAGTGGTCTTGGCCTCACAAAGCCCTGGGATCACAAGGCTGAGCCCCCAAGCCTGGCTGCAATCCGTCATTGAAAATTAACCAGAATGCCTGGGACGGCAGACCATGCCTGTAATTCCAGCAATCTGGGAGGTCGAGGTGGGAGGATGGTTGGAGTTCAGGAGCCCAAGGCCAGCCCAGGCCACGCAGGGAGACCCATGTCTCTGCACCCATCCAAACGGGGTCTGGTATCGAGGTGCCCATCATCCCAGCCACACCAAAGACTGAGGGAGGTGGATCACCAGAGCCTGCGATATCGAGGCTGGCGGTGAATGCCAGTCGTGCCCTGGGTCCCAGACTGGTCCACAGAGCCAGACCCTGTCACCAAAAACACCAGAATCATACACAGATTCTCAACTGCATGTGGTGTTTTCACAGATCATCTGGCTTTAGTGTCTGGAAAAATGGGATTGGGGGAAGAAATGTCTCCAGGAGAGGGCTGAGTCCCTGGACTTTCTTGGTGGAAGGTCCTCATTGCCGAGTCGACTGGCCAGCCAGCCTTGGGCACATTTCTCACCTCAGAGAGGAGGTCCAACAGGAACCCGGGCAGGTAGCATTGGGAACTCCCACACCAATGAGGGGGCAGGCATTGGGAGGAATTGGGGCTGGACGATGCTGAGCTTGGGATACCCTCACATGTGGGGTTGACGGGGGGAAGGACTGAGACCAGAAGGTTTGCAGGAGAATGGATTTCTTTCTTTCTTTCCTTTCCTCAGCAGGCTGCTCTCAAACCGCCCAACTCTGGCCATATTTTTGTTTGGGGCATCCCAAACTGCTGTGATCACAGGCTTTCCATTTGGTTGACATCCTGCTCTTCCTGCCTGGTCTTGAACTCTGGGCTGGAGGCAATCCTCCTGCCGACGCCTGCCCTCACCCAAGGTTTTTGGGCTTTTGCTTGGGGTCAAGGAAGAGGCTTGCTATGGTGTCCAGCATGATCTCAAGTTCCCAGGCTACAGCCATTTTCCCATCTCTGCCTCCCCGAGTGCTGAGGTGACAGGCATGAGTCGTCCTGCAGTACCTGCTCCCTCTAAGTTTTTAGATTCACAACCTCCCTTTCCCAGGACAACCCCTGAGAGGAGGGAGTGGGTCCATCCTGGGGATTGAGGCGGGCAGTGGGGTGGGCACCCCGGCAGAGACACACCCATAAGCCTGGCCCTCCCCTGGTGGAGGGTTTGGTGGGTGACTCCAACATACCTCTACAGTGTCCCGGGTCACTGGAAGGGAGTGGGCCTCATTGTGGGCAACAGAGAAGGGTGTGGAGGTGAGGTGCTGCAGCTCATGCCTGTCATTCCAGCGATATGGGAGGCCAAGGCAAGAGGGTGACCTTAGGCCCCAGGTTCAACACCAACCCGGGCACTTCGGCGAAACCTCGTCTCTACAAGAACCCCAAAAAATGATTGGAGCATGGTGTCCCATGCCTGTTGTTCCGGCCACTCAGGAGGAAATGGTGAGTGGACTCTGGAGGCCAGTCGGAGGAGGTTGTGTTGACCAAGTGTGTGTCACTGCACTCCAGCCTGAGCAGCAGAGCGGGACTCTGACTCTAAATAATAATACCAACCACCACCACAACAACCACTGGTCGGGATCCGGGGCTAAGCCTGGCATCCCAGCCCTTCAGTGTCCCAGGCAAGTGGACAACCTGAACCTGTGGATCTGACACCAGGCTGGGACACAGAATGAGACCTCGTCTCAGCCATCACAAATAAATCCAAAGATTAGCTGGGTGTGGTGGCATAGACCTGTGGTTCCAGCCACTCGGGGATCCCAGGTGGTAGGATCACCTGAGTCCGGCAGGCAGAGTCCATGGTGGCCATAAGTGTGCCCCTGCCCTCTGGCCTGGGTGAAAGACCAGGATTCCAATTCCAAATAATAATAATTACCTCCACCACCACCACCGCCCCTGCCACCAAGAACGAGGAGGCACCCTCAGGGATGAGAGAGTAAAAGGCACTTTCAGGTCTCTCGTTCATGCAGAAAGTTTCAAAGGTGGCCACCGGGCACTTCTGTCACACACCTTTGGCCACACACCCCAGAAGGCCAGACTCCACCCTCCACACTCGTGCACCACAGAAAA
>NW_007246237.1:0-6175 GCF_000164805.1 Carlito syrichta | reverse complement strand
TTTGTTTTGACATCTGTTGATGTATTTAATTACGTTTATGGTTTTATGAATGTTGAACCAACCTTGAATCCCTGACTTTATTTTAATTTATCTATATTGCACCTGAATTGCACTTTCTAATAGTAACCATTGTATTTGAGGCATATGTCACAGTAAGTTCTAAAGACATAAAGTAAATTTATTTCATTAATTGAAATGAAATTAAAATGTTCCTTATGTGTATAAAGTTTCACTGAAGCAAACATTGAAATACTCTTTCCTTAGGAAAATAAAACAAAAACATATGATATAGAAGCAATTCATCTAAAATCACACAAAAGTAAACCTCTAGTAAGTTTTCTTTGTTAACAATCAGCAAATGCAAATCAACATACACGGTGAAAACATGAAGGGTCATTATGACTAAAAATAGAATGGATTTTCTCTCTAAGTTAAGAAGCACGTTATTTTTAATACACCCCTTAATAAATGCTGCAGAAATATCACTTACACATAATATTTATGCATTATCATAATAATCTGCTAATCTCCTCCTCTGGAGTATGTCCTGAGCTCTAGGGTCATCATGAGCTCTAAGGACGCCAAGAGCGCTAAGGTCACAACGAGACCTGAAGACGCTTTGAGCCTCAGGGACACCACGAGCCCAGGCTCACCATGAGTCTTGGGCACATCCTGAGACTCTGAAACTTTCTGGACCAGGATCATACCAATTCTGCGCAGGCTCCCAGGCCCCACTGATCAACCATGGCCGGCCCTGAGGAGCAATCGGCAGTTGGTGGCCAGAAGCCACCTCACCCAACAGACTCGCCCTGACCAATGACCACCCAATCCAATGGTTCCCTTTGTGGCCATCTAGATGGGCACAGTCCCACCTTGGTCAGAGCTTGAGAAAGAAGCTAGGTAGATAGCTATGGGGAAGGCATGGTGGCTACAACTGAATCCCAGTTCTTTGGGAGGCAGAGGCTAGGGGATTGCTTGAAGCCAGGATTTGGAGACCAGTATGGGCAACAGAAGGAGATTCCCATTTCCATAAAACATCAAATTAAAAAATTAAGCAGCAATGGTAACTTGTGTCTGTGGCCTTAACTCCTCGGAAGGCTGAGGTGGGAGGATTGTTTAAGCCTAGAAGTGTAAGACTGCAGTGTGTAGGAGGATGCATTGGGAACCTGAGGCTTGGAATGAATGCATGGTGCAGGTTTTTGATGTCTTGCCTCCTAGCTCTAACTTCACCCACCTTTGCCTCCTCTGTGAAAATGAACGTGGGCCTTTCAGTACTTTTCCCTTTGTCTCTGGCACAATTAACTTTTGCCAGTGGAAGGTTTTGGAGAGAGATTGTAGGACGGAAGGGTTTTTCCTTCTCGTTCCCAGGTGCCCTCTGGGTGGACTGTTGCAAAGTGCAGGTTTCTCCTGCACCCTAGAGGACAGATTTCTGGCACATTCTAGAGAACATGTTTTGAATAATTTGAAGAGGCCATGCGAGGTCCGATAATTAAGTTCGGAAACTTGCCCCCAGGCACTTATGTTGGCAGCTCTGTACAAACAACTCAATAAGGTTTCATAACCTTGGTACATCAGTGTCTCACAGCTGTGTTCATGTTGACATGTGGTGGTGTCTTGCTGAGTGGCGTTCATTATTGTTGTGTATTTTTGTGTGTCCTCACAAGAATGTGGGAACTTGAATGATAGCAACTAACAAACATTAAATTCCTTGTTAAACTTGGCAAGGGTGGAAGATAAATCAGGGATATGTTATTCAAGTTTATGAAGATAATGCCTTGAGGAAGACACAAGTGTACAAATGGATTAAACATTTTTCTGAGGGAAGAGAAGGCGTCACTGATGAAGAGAGGTCAGGATGGCTGGTTACGAGCATATTTTGAATTGTGTGTCAAAATCATCAGCTGATTATGAAAAGCACCACAGTTCAAATAAACATTGATGGAGAGACAGGAAAATCTTAACTGAAAATCTTGGCCTGAAAAAAATTTGTGCAAAAATTGTCCTGAAGGAGCTCCTGTGTCATGATAATGCACCAGCTCAGACAGAACTATCTGTGAGGGAGTTTTTACCCAGTAACCAAATAAATGTATTGGACCACCCTCCCTACTCAGCTGATTTGACCCCCAATGAGATTTTTCTTTCCCTGAAAATAAAGTAAATATTGGAAGGAAGACATTTTCAGGACACCAAGGATACTACAACGACAGCTTTGATGGCCATTATAGAGAAAGAATTTCAAAACCGCTTTGACGGCTAAACTAGTCACTGGTGCCAGTGCATAGCTTCCCAAGGGGAGTACTTCGAAGGAGACCATAGTGATATTCAGCAATGAAGTATGTAGCACTTTTCTAGGATGAGTTTGCAGATTTAATTTTCAGACCTCATATTTTCAGGACCTGTCTGGAAGAAGGCTTTCCAGCAAGTTCCAGAGAATGGACTTGCAACGAGGTTCACCAGTGCAGCAAAACAATGATTTCTCTGCCAGTCAATGAATGATAGACTATCTCAGCCCTGCGAGTGGAGCCTACTCTTTGTAGCTATAATTTGTATATCCCTTGGAATTTTCATAATTTTTAACAGCTAGTCACTCATGTTAACTTTTAATCTTCATGTTAACTTTTCTCTCCTCAAATTAGTGTGATTTTTTTTCTCATCATATTGTACCTAGACTGATGCCTCCACCTTTTAGGATTTCCTTCATGCATGAAGCACTCAATATGTAGGCTAGACTTGTGAATGGAATGAAATGGAACATTCCACAGGTGCATTTCTGGTCATTCATCCCCATTCATGTGGTGGACCCCTTTTCTTCATGGAGGGAGAAGTAAAGGAGGTGAGAAATGCTTTCCTAATGGTCTCTCCTAAGACTAGCTTTCCATTTCTTGGTCTCCCTGGGCGACACTAGCCTGAATCAGAAAGAATAATAGAGGCCGAGAAGCAAGGCGATCTCTCAGCAAGGGGAAAAATGGGAGGAGATGCTGGAAATGCTATGATCTACCTGCTTCCAGCACAGGCTGGATCCCAGAGCCTGGGGCCTGAGCAGGGATTTCAGTCCACTCCCAGCACACTCATGGTGACCTGGAGTTCTGCAGCTTGGAACTGTGGACTGTGAAGGCAGAGCAGCCACTTCCCTGAAAGACAACTAGAAAAGCAGGATGAAATTACTCTTCAATATTATAACATCACAGGCCATCAAGTTCACAGTTACAGAGCTAAGATCTGGGAAAGACCAAAAACCTAGAGAACCGTGAAAAGCTGAGAGGATTGCTTTAATTCCTGGTCATTTACAGAGGAAGAAAAGGCCAAAAGAGGTTACTGTTTGGTGGCTTTGTGGGACAGAGGGGCAAAACTCAGATTCTGGAACCCCACAAAAGAGGGGAGTTGGAAAATCATTCCCTGCTTCAGAGTGGGGCCACAAAGAGACGAGCCTTCAGAGGAAAAGTGATCCAGAATTAACCAAGACCTAACCACACGGTCAGTAGGTCAGCCTCAAGTCCCCTGGGGATTTAGTACTCCAAAGTGTATTTAAAGTGAATATGTACCACGAATATAAATGTACACCAATTCAGAAGGTGAGACAGCAGGAGAAAGAAGAAATGAAAACTTTTCTTCTGGGGGCACCAGAGCCTCGAGCTTCATTCCTCCCACCCTCCAGAAATCTCAGGGAACTGCCCAATAGAGTGGTCCAGACAAAGGCAACTGCCTAGCAACCCTTTCCGCTGAAGGCTGCAATTGCCTCCAGTCTTGACCCTGGCCAGGACCTCTTGACAGTCTCCTGATGGAGGGATGCTTGGATGTTACTGACGGCCTCAGCTAGCCGTGGAAAGGGTATGTCAGGGCACTCCTCCCTGACCATAGGGCCCAGACTGAAAGGCATCTCCTCAGTCTTCACTAGTGAAAAACTGTGCTATGCCAAAGGCTGGATGTGACGCTGGCTGGCCTATGAGAGTACGTCTTCCCTTCCAACCTAAAATAAAAGCTAGAGAAATACCACACAACCAGCGTGTGGAGCTGAAGTCGTGGACTCAACATTTCTGGAGATGAGGCACACAAAACAGGGAAAAGTGGGGGAACTTGAAATGCATTTGATGGAAAGAGAGAACATGTGGTCCCCAGGAGATCTTCTGGAGGTTGCCTGTGGCCAGGAGCACGGGCCCAGAACAGCAACCACTGCCCTTGAGCAGGGAGGGTGGTAAGGAGCTCTCCCACATCATAGCCAGCAGTGTTCACTCTGACTAACACCTGGTTCCCATACTGGCTAGACCGAGGGATCACCAGGGGAACTGTAATGATTTCTGATGTCCAGTCTGGGCCCACAGATTCCCACGAACGTGGTGGGAGCTGGTGCTGGGGTTGAAAAGCTGCAGGTTTTCCTCACGGCAGCCAGGCTGGGTCCACCGCTCTCTGCTCCACGTTGTGTTGGCCACAGGATCACGGCCTCGAGTCCTCACCCCGACTGCACAGGTTCCTGTGATCAACCTGGTGTCTGCGCAGCTAGAGCAAGCTGGCTATGCCTGGCATACTGGCACGAAGAGGGGATGAGATGACTTTTAAGTGTCTCCTACAGCGTCGCAACCAAAGATGCACGCAGGTCATGTGAGGGAGTCAACGTGTTCACGGGGCAGTGTTTTCCCTGATGATGGGCTGTATTTGCTCATTTCTTTTCTGCTCCATTCCAACTATTACAACGCAGGTGCCAAGGTCACCAGGAACTAATGGTTACCACCTGTGGCGTGGAGCCCTGAACATTGATTGGGGTGGCAGGCGTGAGGCATGCAAACCCACACTTTGAATGAGACCTTGTGTTCTTGTTGGTTTGGAGTCATTTCTGTGTCTGCAATGGGTCTTTTGACCCCAAGGACATGTTTGACAAATATCTGCTGTTCTTGATGACACCAGGTTAGGCTTAGAAGAGCCAAGAACAGCATGAGGTATGCCCCAATATTTGTGAAACCTGGATCCCACCTATTAAGAAGGCTTGAAAGCCTCTGCCTTATAGTCATGAGTGTATCCATTTAGCAAGGACTGCAAACACTTGGCAACGACTGGAGTGGAACTCAACTGCAATTGCCTCCAGTCTTGACCCTGGCCAGGACCTCTTGACAGTCTCCTGATGGAGGGATGCTTGTATGTTACTGATGGCCTCAGCCAGCCATGGAAAGGGTATGTCAGGGCACTCCTCCCTGACCACAGTTGTATTCTGTGTATCTGCAGGTTTTCTTTTTTTTTCCCTGTTTTAATTTTTATTTTTAAATTGTGAGGTACAATTTAGGGTGGGGTATGCAAATATTCATTGTTCAGTTACCCTTGTTGATGAGGTGTGCTCCCTCCCATCCCAGGGAGATACTGACTAGTGTCAATCCCACCTCCCTGCCCCCCTGCCCCCGGCAGATTCCCACTACTGTCAATCCTTTTCTTACAGTTTTATGGTGGTTGTTCAACGTCCACATTTTCTAAAGGAAACATTGCTATTGATTCCACAAGTATCCTTGTTAACATCTATTGATGCATGAATTAATCAAGCAAGATACAACATTAAAGACAGAAGTCTTCATTCATGAATTCTTCCAAATGGTGACACTCATATGCTGATTATACACTACAGCTAAACCTTCCATCCAAAAAATGAGATCCATATTCATGAGTAGAAGGAGCAGACAGAAAAAAAATGGTTCTAAAATAGCAACAGGGAGGAAGAAAAAATACACCTACTTACACATACATAGGTGACCCCAAAACCATATCCAGCCCCTCGTTATTCTTCCTTGGAATTTCCCTCATTCCGTCGTACACTCATATTGACAGACAAGTGAAGACAAAAACAAGACCCAGGCACCCACAGGTGAGAAATCTGAAAATAACCAAAGAGCAGGTTGCATGTGGTGAACATTACATCCATCAAGAAGAAACATTGCAGATTTTCTTTCTTTTTTTTTGAGTTGGAGTCTCACTCGGTCGCCCAGACTGGAGCGCAGTGGCCGCTCCCGGCCACCGCAGCCTCGACCTGCTGGGCTCCGGCGATCCTTCCGCCTCAGCCTTCCGAGTAGCCGGAATTACAGGCATGCGCTACCACGCCTGGATGATTTTTTGATTTATTGTAGAGATGAGGCCTCGCTGCCCAGGCGGGTCTCGAACCCGCGGGTTCGGGCAATCCACTCACTCAGCCTCCCAAAGG
>NW_007246236.1:0-7864 GCF_000164805.1 Carlito syrichta | reverse complement strand
ATCGTGTTTAGCCCTTAGCAAGATACCCTGAAGTATTAATGGGGTGGAGGACACGTGTAAACCAGATTCCTTATTCTCCTTTAGCAATAGACTGTGCAGTTTCCTATATCTGAGGACCCCCATTATCCAGATTCCTAATCCCAAAACCTGAATGGTGGTTATCTCTTAGCAAAATGATCTGTAGGTTTTCCGGATGGATGCCTCGTGTAACCAAGATTCCTTATTCTTCTGTAGCAACAGGTCGTGTAGTGCTCTGAATATGAGGACTCCCATTACTGAAATTCCTGCTTCATTGTCAGCAAGATGCCAAGATATTTCCTGGTGACCTAGAATTCCAGTTCCTTGGATATTAAGAGAAAGACCCCCATAAAGTTCTTGAGGTATTAGAACCCAATATTCCGGGACCATTTTTAAAAGACACCCTAAAAATATGGTGACATAGAAGCCCATATTGCTGATTAAACCTTATCAAGAGACTTTGTAGATTTAAGCGACAGAGAACTCCAAGAACCGGATTCCCTATACATTTTCAGAAAGATGCCCTGAATTTCCCTGTCGATGTGGATTCCAATACTCTGTGCACAAAAATGCAGATGCCCACATGTTACCTAGCGACGTGGAATCCATGTATCCTGGTTACAGTTTAATAATTCATAATAAATATTTGGCAACTATAAAGCCAACGGCCCCTCCACAAATAAAGTACAAACGGAAATTTAAGGATTACCAAGTTCATCTTGAGACCAAAGTTACTTCCAAATATGGCAATATGATACTTTTTTCCGGGAATCTGGCCTCAATTGTCCCGAGGAACTAAAGGGATTTGTACTACCAGATACCCGATTACAACTCTCAACAACATCAGATGTTGCTGGAGTCCTGAAATGACTGATTCATAATACCCACAAGCCAAATATCTCTGAAACATGAGACAAGCTAGAAGCCTTAATTCTTGCTTATACTGCAGCAAGACACCCTGAGGAATATTTCGGATTGTGGAATAGTGTATGACAGATTCCTTATTTTTCTTTACTGAGGAGCCGTGTAATGTCCTGTATATGAGGACTCCCCTTCTCCAGAATCCTGTTTGGAACCCCTGATTCTTGTTTTGCCATTAGCATGATGTCACGTAGATATTGTGATGGAGGAACCGTGTGAAAGAGCTTTCTTACTTCTCCTTAGCTAGCGATCATGTAGATTCTGCATAGGAGGACTGTAATTACCTATGTTCCAGCTTCTAAACCGTGATTCTTGTTTAGCCCACAGCAGATAGCCTGTTGACTTTAAGGACTGAGGACTGCAATAACCCCGATTCTTTTTCTTCCTTGGCCAGGGGCTGTGTATTTTCCTGTATATTAGGACTCTCATTAGATATATCCTGCTTCGAAACTCTGATTCTATTTAGAAATTTCCAACATGCTCTGTATATTTTTGGGATTGAGGACTTGTGTAACCCAGATTCCTTATTCTTTCTTAGCAATAGGTCATGTTGTTGCCTGTAAATAAGGACTCCATTTTCCAGATTCATGTTCGAAAACACCATGATTGGTGTTTAGCCCATAGGAAGATGACCTTACGCTTTTTTGGGATTGAGGACCTGAGTAACACAGTTTCCTTATTCTTACTTAGCAATAGGCAGTGAAGTTTTCTTTATGTGAGGACTCCCATTACCCTGATTCCTACTTCAAAAACCTGATTCGTGGTTACGTCTTAGGAAGACGGCCAGTAGATTTGGGGATTCTGGACTCATATAACGAAGATTCCTTATAGTGCCGTAGCAATATGATGTGTAGTTTCCTGCATATGACGACCTCCATTACCCATCTTCCTGCATCACTCTACAGGATGCCGAGACAGTTCCTGGTGACCGAGAATTCCAGACTCAAAACCCCAATTCCTACCTGCCCACCCACAATAATTTTCTGTACTTTGAGGTCACATGAATCGAGTAATTTTGTACCAATATAACTTTTTATACTGGGGAATATGATTATGGTCGGAGATGGTCCAAGGAAACAAAAGGATTTCTAGGGACAAATCTTTGATTACAACTAACAAGAGGACCAGAAAGATCCTGAGGACCTGTAATGACAGATTTAGCATATCCACGGAAGAAGTAGCTCTGAAAATGTAGGGACCGAGAAGCCAAGGTTGCTGAGTAAATCTTATCAAGAGGCCCTTTAGATTCCGGAAATGAGAACGTCTAGAACCTGATTTCCTTTTACTTCTCAGTAAGATGCCCTGATTTTTCATGTCGATTTGGATCACAAATTCAGTATATCAAAAGAAAGATGCCCAGAAGTTTCCTAGGTTCGTGCATTCCATGATTCCTGGTTAACATTAAAAGTGCGTAGTAAACATTTGGCAAGTGCAAAACCTTTTTCCTGTCTCAAAATAAAAAGAGACAAGGAAGGGGAAGGATTACAGGTTTCACCTTAAGACCAGAGTTACATCCAAATATGGCATGAAGATTCTTTTTGTCCTGGAATCTGGCCTTAATTGTTCTGAGGAACGTAACTGACTTGTAGTGCCCAATACCATTTACAACTTTTAAAAGGACCAGAATGTTGCTGGAGTCCTGAAATGACCGATGCATAATATCCGAATGCTAAATTGCTCTGAAACATTTGGGGAGCTCAAAGATTTGTTTCTTGTATATCCAATAGCAGACAACCTGGGAATTTTTTGGATTGAGCATGCGTACAACAATGCTTCTTTATTCGTACTTAGTTGAAGAGCATGTAGTGTCCTGTATGTGAGGGTTCTCTTTCCCTTTATTCCTGTTTCAAAACCCCGATTCTTGCTTAGCCCTTTGTAAGAAGACATGTAGATTTTTTGATAGAGGAACAGTGGAAAACAGATTTCTTCTCCTTTATTAGCAAGACGCCATGTAGTTTCCTGTATTTGATGATTGCTATTATCCACATTCATGCCTCGGATCACTGATTCCTATTTAGCTTTCAGCAAGATGCCCTGTAGATATTCTGGACTGAGGAATCGTATAACCCAGATTCCTTATTTTTAGCAACAGCAGTGCAGTTAACTGTATATGAGTACTCCTGTTCACAGATACATGCGTCTAAAGCTTGATTCTTGTTTAGATCTTAGGACGATGCCGTATACATTTTTGGAGATTGAGAAATCATGTCACCCACATTCCTTATTCTTTCTTAGGAAAAGTCAGTGCTTATACCTTTATATGAGGATTTCATTTCATTAGTTTATGCTTCAAAAACCCAAATTCGTGTTTAGCCCTTAGCAAGAAACACTGAAGTTTTATTGGGATGGAAGAAACGTGTAAACCTGATTCCTTATTCTCCGTTAGCAATAGACAGTGCAGTTTCCTGTATATGTAGACTCCCAATATCCTGATTCCTACTCCCACATGAATGATGGTTATCTCTTGGCAAGACGGTCTCTAAGATTTTGGGATGGAGGCCCCGTGTAACCAAGATTTTTTATTCTTCCGTAGCAACAGGTCATGTAGTGTTCTGTGTATGAGGCCTTTCATTATTGAAATTCCTGCTTCATTCTCAGCAAGACGCCAAGATATTTCCTGGTGACCTAGAATTCCAGTTGCTTGGATATCAAGAGAAAAATCGCATAAAGTTCTTGAGGAATTGGAACCCAAGATTCCTGGTCCATTTTCAAAAGACACCCTAAAAATGTGGCGACATATAATCCCAGATTGCTGTTTAAACCTTATCAAGAGACTTTGTAGATTTAGGAGATTGAGAACTCCAAGAACCGGATTCCCTTTCCGTTCTCAGCAAGATGCCCTGAATTTCCCTGTCCATGTGGATTTCAAAACACTGTGTACAAAAGTGCAGATGCCCAGATGTCCTAGGGACGTGGAATTCATGGATCCTGGTTACATTTTAATAATTCGTTCTAAATGTTTGGCAACTGCAAAACCCTCGGCCTCTCCACAAATAAAGTACAAACGGGAATTTAAGGATTACCATGTTCATCTTAAGACCAAAGTTACATCCAAATAGGGCAATATGATACTTTTTTTCCGGGAATCTGACCTTAATTGTCCCGAGTACCTTAAGGGATTTGACTACCAGATACCCTATTACAACTCTCAAGAGGACCAGAATGTTGATGGAGTCCTGAAATGACTGATTCATAATACCCACAAGCCAAATATCTCTGAAACATGAGATGAGCTCGAAGCCTTGAATCTTGTTTACACTGCAGCATGACACCCTGAGAATTTTTCGGATTGTGGACTAGTGTATCACAGATTCCTTATTCTTCTTTACCAAGAGGCCGTGTAATGTCCTGTATATGAGGACTCCCTTTCCCCAGAACCCTGTTTGGAAACCCCGATTCTTGTTTTGCCATTAGCAAGATGTCATGTAGATATGGTGTCAGAGGAACCGTGTAAAAGTGGTTTCTTAGCTCTCCTTAGGTAGAGATCATATAGATTCTCATATGGGGATTGCTGTTACCTTTGTTACAGCTTCTAAACACTGATTCTTGTTTAGCCCACAGCAGATGGTGTGTTGATTTTAAGGACTGAGGACTGCTATAACCCCATTTGTTTTTCACCCTTGGCAATGGGCTGTGTATATTCCTGTATATTAGTACTCTCATTAGATACATCCTGCTTCGGAACTCTGATTATTTTTAGAACTTCTGCTCTGTAGATTTTTTCGGATTGAGGGCTTGTGTAACCCAGATTCCTTATTCTTTCTTAGCAAAAGGATATGTAGTTGCCTGTAAATAAGCACTCCATTTTCCAGATTCATGCTCTTAAACACCATGATTCGTGCTTAGCCCATAGTAAGATGACCTTAAGCTTTAATGGGATTGAGGACCTGAGTAACGCGGATTCCTTATACTTACTTAGCAAAAGGCAGTGATGTTTCCTGTATGTGAGGACACCCATTACCCAGATTCCTACTTCAAAAATCTGATTCGTGGTTACCACATAGGAAGACGGCCTGTAGGTTTTTGGGATGGAGGCCTCATAGAACCAAGATTTTTTATTGTTCCGTAGCAACAGGTCGTGTAGTGTTCTGTATATTAGGACTCCCATTTCTGAAATTCCTGCTTCATTCTCAGCAAGACGCCAAGATATTTCCTGGTGACCTAGAATTCCAGTTTCTTGGATATCAAGAGAAAAACTCGCATAAAGTTCTTGAGGAATTGGAACCCACGATTCCTGGTCTCATTTCAAAAGACACACTAAAAATGTGGCGAAATAGAGGCCCAGATTGCTGATTAAATCTTATCAAGAGACTTTGTAGGTTTAGGCGATTGAGAACACCAAGAACTGGATTCCCTTTCCGTTCTCAGCAAGATGCCCTGAATTTCCCTGTCCATGTGGATTCCATACTCTGTGTACAAAAATGCAGATGCCCAGATGTTTCCTAGGGACGTGGATTCCATGGATCCTGGTTACATTTTAATAATTCATACTAAATATTTGGCAACTGCAAAACCCTCAGCCCCTCTACATATAAAGTACAAACTGAAATTTAAGGATTACCAAGCTCATGTTGAGACTAAAGTTACATCCAAATACGGCAAGATGATATTTTTTCCAGGAAACTAGCCATAAGTTGTCTGAAGAACCTAAGGTACTTGTACTACCATATACCCGATTACAACTGTCAAGAGGACCAGAATGTTGCTGGAGTCCTGAAATGACTGATTCGTAATACACACATGACAAATATCTCCGAAACATGAGACGAGCTTGAAGTCTTGATTCTTGTTTTTACCACAGCAAGACACCCTGAGAATTTTTCGGATTGTGGACTAGTGTATCACAGATTCCTTATTCTTCTTTACCGAGGGGGTGTGTAATGTCCTGTATATGAGGACACCCGTTCCCCAGAATCCTGTTGGAAACCCTGATTCTTGTTTTGCCATTATCAAGATGTCATGTAGATATTGTGACGGAGGAACTGTGTAAAAGAAGTTTCTTAGTTCTCCTTAGCTAGAGATCATGTGGATTCTGCATATGAGGACTGCTATTATCTTTGTTCCACCTTCTAAACCCTGATTATTGTTTAGCCCACAGCAGATGGCCTGTTGATTTTAAGGACTGAGGACTGCTATTACCCCGATTCTTTTTCTTCCTTGGCAAGGGGCTGTGTATTTTCCTGTATATTAGGACTCTCATTAGAAACATCATGCTTCGAAACTCTGATTCTTTTTAGATCTTTCCAAGATGCTCTGTACATTTTTGGGATTGAGGACTCGTGTAACCCAGATTCCTTATTCTTTCTTAGCAAGAAGTCATGTAGTTGCCTGTAAATAAGGACTCCATTTTCCAGATTCATGCTCGAAACACCATGATTCGTGTTTAGTCCATAGCAAGATGACCTAAAGGTTTTTTGGGTTTGAGGACCCGAGTCACGCAAATTCCTTATTCTTACTTAGCAATAGGCAGTGAAGTTTCCTTTATGTGAGGACTCCAATTACCCAGATACCTACTTCAAAAGCCTGATTTGTGGTTACGTCTTATGAAGATGGCCTGTAGTTTTTGGGATTGAGGACTCATATAAGGAAGATTCCTTTTAGTTCCTTAGAAATATGACGTGTGATTTCCTGTATATGACTAACTCCATTACCCAACTTCCTTCTTCACTCTGCAGGATGCCGAGACAGTTCCTGGTGACCGAGAATTCCATTTTTCTCAATATAAAGAGAAAGACGTCCATATTTTTCTTTGGGAACTGGAATCCAAGATTCCTGGTTCCTCTTCACAAGACCTTCCCAAAATGTGGTATATTCCAAGCAACAAACCCCAATTCCTACCAGCCCACCCACAAGAATTTTCTGTACTTTGAGGTCACATGAATCGAGGAATTTTGTACCAATATACTTTTTGATTCTGGGGAATATGATTATGGTAGTAGATGGTCTCAGGAAAGAAAAGGATTTCTAGGGCCAAATCCTTGATTACAACTAACAAGAGGACCAGAAAGATCCTGAGGATCTGTAATGACAGATTTAGCATATCCATGGAGCAAGTAGATTGAAAATGTAGGGACCCAGACGCCCAGATTGCTGATTAAACCTTATCAAGTGGCCGTGTGGATCCCAGAAAATGAGAACGACTAGAACCGGATTTCCTTTTTATTCTCAGTAAGATGCCCTGATTTTTCCTGTCGATTTGGATTCCAAATTCAGTATATCAAAAGACAGATGCCAAGAAGTTTCCTTGGTTCATGCATTCCATGATTCCTGGTTACCATTAAAAGTACATAGTAAACATTTGTCAAGTGCAAAACCCTTGTCCACTTTCAAAATAAAAAGAGACACGAAAAGGGAAGTATTACAAGGTTCACCTGAAGACCAGAGTTACATCCAAATATGGCAAGGTGATTCTTTTTTTCCTGAAATTTGGCCTTAGTAGTTCTGAGGAACCTAACGGACTTGGAGTGCCCAATATCATTTACAACTTTTAAGAGGACCAGAATGTTGCTGGAGTCTTGAAATGACCGATTCATAATATCCGAATGTTAAATTGCTCTGAAACATTTGGGGAGCTCGAGTATCTGTTTCTTCTTTCTCTCATAGGAGAAAAACTGGGAATTTTTTTGATTGAGAACGCATACAACAATGATTTTTTATTCGTACATAGTTGTAGGCCATGTCGTGTCTTGTATGTGAGGACACTCTTTCCCTTGATTCCTGTTTCGAAACCCTGATCTTGTTTAGCCCTTAGTACGAAGTCATGTAGATTTTTTGATAGAGGGACCTTGGAAAACAGATTTCTTCTCTTTTATTAGCAAGAGGCCATGTAGTTTCCTGTATTTGAGGATGGCTATTACCCACATTCATGCCTCGAATTCCAGTTTTTTTCTTTAGCAGTCAGCAAGATGCCCTGTAGATTTTCAGG
>NW_007246235.1:0-6335 GCF_000164805.1 Carlito syrichta | reverse complement strand
CTGTCTTCCATAACAGATAGTCCCCGTCCAACAAACATGCCTTTGCAACTACATGCCAATCAGAGGGAGTCAAAGCTTCTTGTGAAATGGTTTCCAGTATAGCTAATGTGAATGGTGCTATAGCTCCATAATGTGCCACAGCAGTTTTAAGGGCCTTCAGGGACTTAAGAGACAAAGTCTGATACTCTCGGATCTCCCTTCCCTGGTTATCAAAGCCGGTAATGTTTACCAGATAGGCATGAAATCCTTCCAAATCATCTCCCCACAGCAAGGTGGATTAAACAGTCCTCTGCAGAGGAGAAAGATGCACCAGACACTTCTTAACATCAGACGGCTGAGTTATGATGGGAGCCAAAAAAGGAGCAGGCTTGGATCCAGAATCCACGAACAAGTTTCTGGTTGTCACCAATTGAGGGGCCCCTGAGACCCAAGAGGGGCCCTTACCATCTCTGGGAGACATCTCCTCTTTAGAAATTGAGAAATGATACACCAATATTGAAGAGACTTCCTCCTTTGAATTCAAAGTGCCTACACAAAGGCACTTCCTACTCTAAAACTGAGCACTTTTTAACTAAAACAGGAAGCAAATCCATAAGTTTAGCAAAAATATCAAAAGATAAAGAATGAGTGGAGGGCTTGGCCTCTTTCATACACAGGCTAGGAGGCTCAGGAGGCTCGGTCACAGAGCCTCGGGTGGCCACAGATATCTTATCATTTTGCTACTAAGCAGCAGCCTCATCCAGCTCCTGTTGAAAATCTCTAGGAAGGTGTCCTTCCTGGTCATCTCAGGCACCTAAAGCAGGAGCTGAGGGGGAACACCATAATGATGGAAGGATCTGCTCTGCTTTATGAAATTCATCAGAGGGGTCTAAGCAATCCCTTACCAGATTCCACAGAGAAAAGGCATCCACTGGCACAGCTTCAGGACCATGCTTTTCATAACAATTATTCAAACACGTACCCATTTTTCCCAGGTAGTCAAGTTTACCGTCCTGGCCTCAGGAAACCAGGGACATACTTCCTCTAAAAACTGTAAAAATCTATCTAACTGGCTATCTGTAACCTTAGTTCCTCTAGCTTTCAGCATAGATTTTAACATCTGCACAATGAGATCACATTCCTTAGAATGTAAATGTCCCATGTTTTCCTCTCAACAATTAATCCTATGCCCTCAGTCCTTACTCAATGAATCACAGTGCTACACAAGAAAAGCTGGCCTCCTTGAGGGTTCCTCTTGAGCCAATGCTGCCCCCAGTACTCAGGTCCCTGTTCGGGCACCACTTGTGGAGGTCCAGCCTCCAGTGAACAGGGCCTGAGGTGGGGGGAGCGAATGAGAAAGACAAGAGACAGCAGGATTGGGATGTTTCTCTCCTTGATAAGTGAGAGCAAGTTTATTTTTTGGCATGCCTCTTATATAGGGCAAAACAGTACAAGGGAGGGCAAAACCACACAAGGGTCTATTGAAAAAACAAGCAGCATCAGCATCTGGGCTAGGCATCCAGGTCAGGCGTGTTAGAGGCATCAGGGCTAGGCATGATTGAGGTCACACTGCTCTGCTTTATATAAAGATATAAAGTAACAAATCAAGGTTAGAGGAGATGAGGGAGCCACAGAGAAATTATGTTGCTACTAGAACACGAACTGTTCTGTATTTATCTTCTTGTACCTAGGACTTTATTGTAGCTAAGATTTTATCTATACTCCGTGTACCTGGATGTGTGCACATCTGAGACACTGTTTTGTGTAGCATGCTGCATTCCTCACAGCCTGCCTTTGGCTAGGATGCAGAGCTTCCAAGGGAGACTGTTGCCTACGAGTCTAAGGTACTCAAGGTTTGCTACAGTGGCAGTGCTTGTCTGCTCCCTACATCACATCTGCTCCAAGATGAGGGAGTATAGGCTTGATTCCTTGAACACAAGCCAAGAACACAAGGACCTTGTCAGTTTATGCTCTGGTTTTCTTCAAACCCTCTAAATTCTTTTGCAGCTTGGGGTGCAATAAAAATCTAGCACAGACTTATGTTTTTCATTCACAGTTTTACAGATACAAAACTTATTCATGTCCTAAGTCTCAGCAACCTCATTGACTAATTTTATTTTATTTCATTTTTGCCTTAGTAAGTTGAGAACTTTTATTTTTTCACTTAAAGGAAACATTTCATGGCTCTTCTTTGGCATGTCCAAATTGCCAGCATCACTCTTCTTGCAATGGGGCTAGAACAAAATCAAATAAGTGTTATTTGGAAACAAGCACTGCACCGTGGTAGTCTAACTGATAAAACAGATAGCTACTAAGCCACTATTGGACAGCATGGATGATGTGGAGATGCTGGACACAGGGATGAATCAAGTCCCCAGCAGAAGAGTTTATATCATCACTCAGTACTGTGGGCAAATTAAAACTGAAATTATTGAGTGGAAAACTGTGAATAAGAGACACTAGTAAATATAAGCCAATATATGACTTTTCAGGGAGATTCTTCCATTATGAGGAACAGACTCTCACCAGATACAGAATCAACCAGGACCGTGATCTTGTACTTCCCAGTGTGCAAATGTAAGACATAAATGATTGTTTTTCATATGCCACCTAGTTTATTATGTTTTTCTTATTGAACAGACTAAGCAGGTTGGCATGGCACATAATTTCCCACACTTTAACCTGCCTGTATTACATGGAATTGTATTTTTGATCAGAATAGAATGATCTTTCTTACTAGAAATGAAACTTTCAGAACTGGAAGTAGCTCTGGATGTCAGGGAGTGAGTCATGAGTGAATATGAAGGCCCAGGATATTATCGCACACCACTATAGACTTTATAAATGCTGTACATTGTGTAACCCCAAATTTATGAAAAATGTTTTTTGTTTTTCGATAACAAATAGATCTTAACTAATTGCTAGCTTTTAATTTTTGATTTTTATCTCTTTGACTCTTGGAATAGTACATAGCTTAAACCACAAACACACTGTACAGCTGTACACAAGCATTTTCTTTCTTTATATCCCTGTTCTATAAGCTTTTACCCTATTTTAATTTTTTTAACTTTTAAACTTTTTGTTAAAATTAAAACACAAAAACACACATTCACCTAGGGCTGCACAGGGACAGGATTACCAATATCACTATCTTCATCCTCTGTATCTTGTCCCATTGGGTGTTTTTCAGCAACAATTAACAATCATGGAGCTATTACTTTTATAGTATCATTGCCTTTTTCTGGAATACTTCTTGAAGGGAGTACTAAGGTGATATTTTTTTCTTTTTTTTTTTAGATAAGTAAAAGAGATATATTTCAAAATGATTCCAAAAGCTATAGGGCAGTTAAAACATAAACCAGTAACACATTCATTCATGATCACACTCAAGTATGAAGTAGTGTGTATAATTGTATGTCGTATACATTATATAACTTGTAGTGCAGATTTGTTTACACTGACATCATTACAAACACATGAGGGATATGTGTGCTACAACTTCACAACATCTACGATGTCACTAAGGAATATTAACTTTTCCACTCCATTTTAATCTTATAGGACCACTGTCATGTATGTATTCTATTGTTGTCTAAAATGTCACTACGCAGCATGTCTGTGCTTTAAAAATGTGCCACTGTCTTCTTTTGTCATGGCTTCTGGTAAGAAATCTGCAGTTCTTCCACCCCTTTCCCCCCCCATATATGATATGTTGAAAAATGCCATGAATATTTCATCTCTACCTTGAATAATCAGCAGTTTATTAAAGTATGTGTTGATACAGATTTGGGTTTATCCACTTTGAAGTTTGCATCTTGAATCTCTAAATTGACATCTTTGTCAAATATTTGAACTACTACTTCCTCAAATTATTTTCTGCACCAATCTCTTCCTTTTGCAGAACTCTATCGGAATGCCTGTTAGGCTTTTCCTCTGGTTCCTAAAGTAGTGTTGACTTATTTCTAACACATTGTTTTTTTTTTTTAAGATTTCATAATTTTTATGATTCCTTAAATTAACTAACTTTTTCTAGCATCCCAATTACTTAAAATCTGGTATGTTTTTGAATACTGTATTTTTTTATTTCTAAAATTTTCAGTTATATCTTATATCTTCATTTTAGTGCTGCAATATTAATAATGAGAATGGTGAGTGTGGACAACCTTGTCTTGCTCCCAGTCCCAGTGAAAGCATTTGGACTTTCACAATTTAATATATTAATTGTTGGTTTCCCAGAGATTTTATACATAAACATAGTTCTTTATTACTACTTATTTGAGAGATTTTGTGATGAATGATGCTGAACTTCATTCAATATTTTTTATGCATTGATTGATGGTTAAATTTTTTCTTAGTCTGCTAATCAGGCTAATTGAATTGAATAATTTTTAAAACATTGACCCAGACTTATTTACCATTGTAAATTCCACTTAGTTTGAGTATAAAATTTCTCTTATACATTTTTTAAGATAATGTGCTATATTTGTTGAAGATTCTCATCTAAATTTATGAAGGATATGATTCTGTATTTTTTTTCTTTTTTGGTGCATTGAGGTGCTTTACATTTAAAGTATTACTGGTATGGAGATGATTATATTTGCCACATTATTAAACATTTTGAGGAAGAACATACCTTCTGTTGTTGTTGCTGCTGTTACTGTTGCAATGGCTATAGTTGCTGTTCCTCTACTATCATTTTTTGCTGTCTTTATCCATTAATCATTTACTGGACACTTATATTGTATCCCCATCTTGTCTATTGTTATCTGTATTGTAAGACAAGGGGTCAATTTTATTTGTATGCATGAGGATATCCAATTTTTCCAATACTCTCTGTTAAGCAGACTGTTTTACTCACTGTATGTTCTTAGCATCCTTATTGATTATTAGTTAACCACATATGCATAGATTAATTTCTGTCCCATTGGTATATATGCATGCCTGCATGCTCGTGCCATATTATTTTATTTACTGTAGCTTTGTAATATACTTTGAAATCAGCAATATACTGTATTGCTGATTGTAATATACTTTGGATACAGCAAAAAGGGAACACTTCTGCACTGTGAGTGGGAGTGTAAATTAGTACTGCCTCTGTGGAAAAGAGTGTGGCGATTCCTAAAAGATCTAAAAATCGACTTTCCATATGGCCCTGCAATTCCCCTCTTGGGAATATGCCCAGGGAAACTCAAATCACTCTATGAAAAATATACTTGCACATGTATGTTGATGGCAGCATTGTTTACAGTAGCAAGAACATGAAACCAACTATGCTGTTCATCAAAAGAGAACCGAATAAGAAAAATGTTGTACATATATACAATGGCCATAAAATATTACATAGCCATAAAGAAAGACAAAATCATGAACTTCACAGCAACCTGGATAGACATAGAGTCTGTAATACTGATTGATGTATCACAGAAACAGAGAACTGAGAATCACATGTTCTCACTCATAAGTGGACCTTGAGCCATTTTCGTAATGTTATAAGAAAAAGATTGGCAGTAGCAGAAAATTGGCAGGGGAGGAGGGGAAGCAGGTGTGGCAGTAGTAGGAATCGATCAGGGGAGGGAGGGGCCCACCTCACCAACAAAGGCACCTGCATAATGAACACTTGTATACCTAACCCAAAATTGTACCCCTTATGTTTAGAATTTTTAAAAAAATTCAAAAGTTATATTCTTTAACGCAAGAAAAGTTTCGTGTTTATTTCTAAGTACTCTCAGTTTATATTAAAGATGTCAAAAGTTGTCTCAAAAAGGTATTTTTTAAAACCTCACATAGTTCCCATTTATCTTAATGGGCCTCAACTTTTCTCCTGTTAGTCTCAACCACCTCCTCCTTTGTTCCTCATAATACTAAGCAAATGGGACCTGCACAACTAATTAACAAAATAATCATCATTGATATATTAGAAAATAACTAAAGTACATAAAGCTACTTGCTTTTTTATTAGGACTCTTCAACGTAAATCCATTTTCTCAATTCCATGTGACCCATGTAAATGCATGAATTATATTTGAAAAGCCTAAGTGATTATTATATAACATTGATTATATATACACACATATATAATTGATTTTGACTGTATGTGTTAACAGAGCAGTACTATTAAGAAGCTGCCATTAACACTTTTCTATAATAGCTATGCATGTTATTAGCATAATGTGAAAAGTATATATAAATAAATTTTCAGTGGAAATTGATATTGAGTTTAGCATATTGAGTGGAGTGAAACCAGTATTCCAGACATATGAGAGATCTCTATTGTACCTTTCAAAAATGATCTGGGAGCCAGGCTTGTTGGCTCAGCCTGTAATCCCACGCCTTTGGGAGGCTGAGGTGAGTGGATG
>NW_007246234.1:0-12457 GCF_000164805.1 Carlito syrichta | reverse complement strand
TAAGCAAGAAGCCAGGTACTTGAGCACGAAATAAATCAGGCCCTCCCATTTGGCTCAGCTGCTTAAGTAGGCAAGCTAGCTAGTTAGCTAACAAGTCAAGTCAGCTGGATGTGTCAGCTAGCTAGCTAGTTAGCTGAGTTAAGGGAGCTGGCTGTGTCATCTAGCTACCTCATTAGCTAACGAGTTAAGTCAGATGATTAAGTCACCTAGTTAGCACATTATATAATGAGTAAACTAATTAGTTAGCTAGTTTGTTAATTCAGCTAGCTAGCTAGGCAGCTGACTCTTTAAGTCAGCTTGTTAGCTAGGTATCTAGCTAGTTAGCTAACAATTTAAGTCAGCTGGCTAGCTAGGTAGCTAGCTAGTTAGCTAACTATTTAATTCAGCTGACTATCTAAGTAGCTAGCTGGTTAAGTCAGCTAGTTCAGTCAGTTGGCTATCCAGCTGGCTAGCTTGGTAGTGAGCTAGTTAAGTCAGTTGGCTCGCTAGCTGGTGAGCTGGTTAATTCAGCTAGATAAAAGAACTGGCTAGCCAACTTGCAAGGTAGTTAACTAGATAGTTAAGTCAGCTAGATAGCTATTTGGCTAGCTGGTGATGTCAGCAAGTTAAGTCAGCTGATAGCCAAATTGCTAGCTGGTTAAGACAGCTAGTTTAGACAGCTGTCTAGCAAGTTGGCTAGGTAGGTAGCTACCTAGATATGTCAATATGCTAGCCAGCAGGCTAGCTTTTCAATGCACATAGTTAATTTATCTGGCTAGCCTGTTGGCTAGGTAGTTAGCAAGATAGTTAAGTGAACTGATTAGCCAGATTTCAAGCTTAAGTCAGCTAGGTAAGTCAGTTAGCTAGCCAGCTTGCAAGTTAGGTAGCTTGCTAGTTAGGTCAGCAGTCTAGCAAGCTGGCTAGCTAGTTAAGTCACCTAGTTAAGTTAGATCACTAGCCATCTGGCTAGGTAGGTAACTTGCTAGTTAAGTCAACTGGTTAGACATCTGGCTAGCTAGATAACTCACTGAGTTAATTCAGCTGGATAGACAGGTGATCTGCTATGCAGCAAGCTAGTTAATTAAACTGGCTAGAAAGCAGGGCAGGTAGTTATGACAGCGAGTTAAGTTAGCTGGTTAGCAAGCAGGTTAGCTAGGTAGGTAGTCAATTCAGCTGGCAAGCCAGCAGATTACATAGGTAGCTAGCTAGTTAAGTCAGCTGGTTAGCCACCTGGCTACCTAGTGAAGTCAGTTAGTTAAGTCAGCTGGCTAGCCTGCTGGCTAATGAGTTAAGTCAACAAGTTGAGTCAGCTGGCTGGCCAGCTAGCTAGTTTGTTAAGTCAGCTAGTTAATTCAAGTGGCTAGCCATCTTTCTAGCTAGGTAGTTAGCGAGTTAAGTCAGCTGGCTTGCCATTTGGCTAGCTGGTTAAGTCAGCTAGTTAAGTCGGCTGGCTAGCCACCTGTCTAGGTAGGTAGCTAGCTAATTAAGTCAGCTAGATAGCCGGGTTGCTAGCCAGTTTAGTCAGCGATTTAAGTGAGCTGGTTAGTAGTCTGGATCACTTGGTGGCTCGTTAGTTAAGCCAGCTGGCGAGTTAGATGGCTATCTAGTTCAGTCAGCTAGCTAAGACAGCTGATTAGCTGGCTGGCTAACTAGGTGCCTGGCAAGTTAAGCCGGTGGGTTAGCAGGCTGGTGAAGTGGGTGGCCAGCTAGTTAAGCTTGCTGGCTAGCTGGATTACCAGCAAGGTGTCTGACTGTTTAACCCGGCTGACTATTCCACTGTCCAACCAGCTGGTTAGCTATTTAATCTGGCTGGTTAGCCAGGTGCTGGCCCGCTGGCTAGATTGCCGGCTGCCTAGCCAGCTAGCCAGCCAGGTATCTAGCTAGTTGGACAGCTGGCTGGTAGTTTAGACCACAATGTAGCTAGCTAGTTAAGCCAGCTAGCTAGCCTGCTAGCCAGCCAACTAGTTAGTAAGCTAGTTAAGTCAACTAGCTAGCTAGCTAGCTATTTAAGTGAGCTAGCAAGTCAGCTAATTATTCAGGTACCTAGTCAAGTCAGCTGGCTAGTCAGGTTGCTATTCAGCTAGCCAGTTAAGTCAGCTAGCTATTCAGCTAGCTAGTCAGGTAGATAGTAAAGTCAGCAAGCCATCTAACTAGCCAGTTAGCTAGCTAGTTAAGTCAGCTAGGTATACAGCTAGATAGGTTGTTTGCTAGATAGTAATGTCAGCTTGATAGCCAGCTAGCTTGTGCTAATCCAGCTAACTAGCCAGCCAATTCATCAGACAAGTAAGTCACCTAGCTAACTCATTAACCAGCTAGTTAAGCCAGTTATATCAGCTAGCAACTTAGTTAGCTGGTGAGCTAATTAGTGGGCTCCGTTGCTTTCCATCAGGTCAGCTAACTAGTCAGCTTGCTCGCCTGCTAAAAGGTCAGCAAACTAGTCAGCATGCTCACCAGCCAGCAGGTCAACTAACTTGTGAGCTCGCTTGCAGGCCAAACAGATTAGCAAAGTAGTTAGCTTGCTCCCCAGCAGACTAGTGAAGTCACCACACCAGTCGGCTCACTCGTCAGCCATCTAGTTATGGCAACATATGCGTCAGCACACTCGCCAGCCAAATAGTTAATTTAGGGGACAAGTTGGCTCACTCACTGGCCGACTAGTTAGGCCAGCTAACCAGTCGGCCTACTAGCCGGTCAACTAGTTAAGTCAGCTAACCAATAGGCCAACTGATGGGCCAACTTGGCAGCCGACAATTTAGGTCAGGTAAATATTCAGCAGACTAGTTAGGTCAGCAAACTATTTGGCCAACTAGTCGGCCAAATAATTAGGTCAGCAAACTAGGCAGGTAACTACTTAACAGTCCTAACTGTGGGGCCAACTCCTTGGCCAACTAGTTATCCAAGCTAAATAGTCGGCCGATTAGTCAGTCAACTTGTTAAGCCAGCTAACAGGTCAGCCAAGAAGTCAACCAATGTGTTAACCCAGCTAACTAGCCAGCTGATTCATCAGACAAGTAAGTCACCTAGCTAACTCGTTAACCAGCTAGTTAGGCCAGCTATTATACTTGTTTACCAACTAGTTAAAACAGTTATGCTACCTAATTAGTTTGCTAATTAGTTAAATCAGCTCATTATTCAGCTAGCTCAATATTTAGCTAATTTTTAATTCAGGTAGTTTAATCAGCTAGCTAACTAGTTAAGTCACCCAGTTAAGTCAGCTAGACAAGTAGTTAACTCAGCTAGTTAAGTCAGCTAGTTAAGTCAGCTTTCTAATTTAGTCAGCTGGTTAAGACATCTAACTAGCTAGTTAGCTAAAGGTTTAAGCCAGCAGGTGGAGTCAAGTAGTTGGCTAGTTGACTAATGGGTTAAGTCATCTGGTTGAGTCAGCTACCTAGCTAGTTAGCAAATGGGTTGAGTCAGCTGGTTGAAAAGGCTAGCTAGCTATTTAGCAAATAAGTTAAGTCACCTGGATGGTCAGCTAGCTAGATAGCTAACGAGTTAAGTCAGCTGGATGAGTCAGCTAACCAGCTCATTAGCTAATGAGATAAGACAGATGATTAAGTCACCTAGCTAGCACGTTAGATAACGATTTAGCTAACTAGTTTTCTAGTTGGTTAAGTCAGCTAGCTAGCAAGGAAGCTTACTATTTAAGTCAGCTTCTTAGCTAGGTAGCCAGCTAGTTAGCTAACAATTTGTCAGCTGACTAACTATAAAGCTAGCTAGTTAGCTAATTATTTAAGTCAGGTGGCTAGCTAGGTAGATGCTAGTTAAGACAGCTACTTAAGATTGTCTAGCCAGCTGACTTAGCCAGCGGGCTAGCTAGGTTGTGAGCTAGTTAAGTCTGTTGGCTAGCCAGCTGGCTAGGTAGGTAACTAGCTAGTTAAGTCAGCTAGATAGCTACCTGGTTAGCTAGTGATGTCAGCTAGTTAAGTCAGCTGGCTAGCCAACTGGCTATCAGGTTGTCAGCTAGTTTAGTCATCTGTCTAGCCAGCTGGCTAAGTAGGTAGCTAGCTAGACATGTCAGCTTGCTAGCCAGCAGGATAGTTGTTCAAGTCAGGTAGTTAAGTCAGCGGGCTAGCCTGCTGGCTATGTAGGTAGCTAGCAAGTTAAGTGAGGTGGCTAGACAACTTTGTAGCTTAAGTCAGCTAGGTAAGTCAGCTGGCTAGCCTGCTGTCTAGATAGGTAGCTAGTTAGTTAAGTCAGCTGACAGGCCAGCTGAGCAGCTGTTTAAGTCAGCTAGTTATGTCTGCTGGCAACCAGCTGGCTAGCAAGTTAAGTCAGCTAGTTAAATCAGATTGCAACCAAATGGCTAGCTAGTTATTTCACCTAGTTAAGTCAGCTGGCTAGCTAGGAAGCTAGCTATATTCGTCAGCTAGTTATAGTACCTAGGTAGCTGGTAAAGTCAGTTTCTCAACTCAGCTGCCTAGCTAGAAATCTAGCTATATATCTAGCTAGTTAAGCCAGCTAGATAAGACAGCTGGCTAGCTAGGTAGCTAGCTGACTAAGTCAGCTAGTTAAGTCAGCTTGCTAGCTAGTTAAGTCAAGGAATTAAGCCAGCTGGCTAGCTGGGTAGCTACCTAGTTAAGTCAGCTGACTAGCCCGTTATACAGCTAGTTAAGTAACCTAGTTAAGTTATCTCACTAGTCAGCTGATTACCTAGGTACCTAAGTAAAGTCAGCTGGCAAGCCAGTGGGATACGTAGGTAGCTAGCTAGTTAAGTCAGCTGGCTATCCAGCTTGCTGGCTAGGTACCTAAGCTGTTAAGTCAGCCTTCTAGCCAGCAGGCTAGCTAGTTAAGTCACCTAGTTTAGTCAGCTGACTAGACAGCTGGCTACCTAGGTAGCTGGATCTTTAAATCAACTGTCTAATCCACTGGCTAGCTAGTTAAGTCACCTAGGTAAGTCAGCTGACTAGCCAGCTGGCTAGCTAGGTAGCTTGCTAATTAAGTCAGCTGGCTAGACAGCTGGCTAGTTAGTTACGTCACCTAGCTTAATCAGTTGGCTAGACAGCTGGCTAGTTATATAACAAGCTAGTTAATTCAGCTGACTAGCAAGCAGGCCAGCTATTTTAGTCAGCTAGTTAAGTCAGTTGGCCAGCCAGTTGTCTAGCTAGGTAGCAAGCTACTTAAGTCAGTTGGTTAGCCAGTTGGCTATCTAGTTATTTCAGCTAGTTGAGTCAGCTGGCTAGTCAGTTGGCTAGCTGCTTAAGTCAGTTAGTTAATTCAATTGTCAATCAACTGGCTAGCTATGTACCTTGGTAGTTACATCAGCTGCCTAGCCAGTTGGATAACTTGTTAAGTCAGGCAGTTAAGTCAGCTGGTTAGCCACCTGGCTAGGAAGGTAGCTAGGTAATTAAGTCAGCTGTCTAACCGGCTGGCTAGCTAGTTAATTCAGCAAGTTAAGTGAGCTGGCTAGCTGGCTGGCTAACTAGGTGGCTAACTAGTTCAGCCAGCTGTCTGGACGTTGGCTATATAGTTAAGTCAGCTAGTTAAGTCAGCTTGTTATCCAGCAGGCTAGTTAGGTGCCTGGCAAGTTTAGCTGGCTGGTGAGCAGGGTGGTCAGGTGGGTGGCCTGCTAGATAAGCCAGCTGGCCAGCCGGCTGACAAGCAGAGTGACTGGCTAGTTAAGCCAGCTGGCTATCCGACTGTCAAGCCAGCCGGATAGCTATTTAAGCTGGATCGCTAGCCAGTAGGTCAGTCCACTAGCTAGCTAGCCAGCTGCCTAGCAAGCTAGCCAGCCAAGTAGCTAGCTAGTTAAGCAAGATGGCTAACCGTGTAGACAACAAGCTAACTAGCTAGTTAAGTCAGCTGGCTAGCCAGATACCCAACCCAGTTCCTAGTCAGCTAGTTAAATCAAGTAGCTAGACTGCTAGCTTAAATCAGCTAGCAAGTCAGCTAACCATTCTGTTAGCTAGTGAAGTCAATTAGCTAGTCAGCTTGCTAGTCTGCTAGCTAGTTAAGTCAGCTAGCTAGTCAGCTAACTTGCTAGCTAGATAATTAAGTCAGTTGGCCAGCTAACTAACCAGATAGCTAACTAGTTAAGTCAGCAAGTTAGAGAGTTAGATAGCTTGTTTGCTAGCTAGTTATGTCAACTAGATAGCCATCTAGTTAGTCAGCTAGCTAGTTATGTCAGCTTGCAAATGAGCTAGTTACTTAGCTAACTAGTCAGCTAGCAACTTAGCAATCTGGTCAGATAAATAGTGGGCTCACTCACTTTCCATCAGGTCAGCTAATTAGTTGGCTTGTTCTCCTGCAAACTTGTCAAGAAACAAGTCGGCTTGCTCGCCAGCCAACAAGTCAACTAAATTGTCAGCCTGCTCACAGGCCAACAGGTCAGATAACTAGTCGGCTTGCTCACCAGATGACAAGTCAACTCACTGGTCGGCTCGCATGTCGGCCGAATAGTTAATGCCACTCACATGTCGGGTCACTCACTGGCTGAATAGTTGTCAGTTAACCAGTCGGTTAATTTCCCGGCTGACTAGTTAAATCTTCTCACCATTCAGCTCACTAACTAGCTGACTAAAGTTGACTGACCAGTCAGCTCACTTGCCCGCTGAAAAGTTAAATCAACTGACCTGTCGGCTCACTCGCAAGCTGAATAGTTATGTCAGCTGGCAAGTCGGCTCACTCACCGGCTGACTAGTTAAGTCAGCTCACCTGTGGGCTCACTAGCCAGCCTACTAGTTAAGTAAGCTAACCGATTGGCTGACTAGCCTGTCAACTATTTAAGTCAGCTAACCAATCAGCCGACTAGTCGGCCAACTAGTTAGGTCAGAACATTGGCCAGCCAAATAGTTAGCATAGCTAATTTGTGGGCCAACTAATTAACCTGGCTAAAAAGTCACCCAACTAGTTGGCCGACTTCTTATGCCAGTTAACAAGTAGGCCGAGTAGTCAGTCAACGTGTTAAACCATATAAGTAACTGACTGAATCATCAGCAAACAAGTTAAGTCACCTAGCTAACTCATTACCCAACTAATTAAGGCAGCTAGTTAACTCGTTTACTAAATAGTTAAAACAGTTAGCTAACTCTTTAACCAATTCATTAAGTCAGCTAGCTATCTCGCCAACAAAGTCAGCTAGCTAACTAGATAGCTAGCTAAGTCAGCTAGCTAACTAGATAGCTAGCTAAGTCATCTAGCTAAGACAGCTAGCTCACTAGTTAGCTAACTATTTAAGTCAGCTGCCTAAACCTGCTACCTAACTAGTTAGCTAACTAGTTAAATCAACTAGTTATTCAGCTAGCTAAATAGTTACTTAGCTAACTATGTAATTCAGGTAGTTAAGTCAGCTAGCTAACTGGTTAAGTCACCAGTTAAGTCACCTATCTAATTAGTTAATTCAGCTAGCAAAGTCAACCAGTTAAATCAGCTTTGTAATTTAGTTAGCTGGTTAAGACAGCTAGCTAGGTAATTAACTAATGGGTTAAGTCAGCAGGTGGAGTCAGGTAGTTAGCTAGCTAATTAACGTGTTAAGTCAGCTGGTTGAGCCAGTAGGCTAGCTAGTTAGCAAACGGATTGAGTCAGCTGTTTGAGTATGCTAGGTAGCTAGTTAACTAACCAGTTAAGACATCTGGATTAGTCTGCTAGCTGGCTTGTTAGATAACGTGTTAAGTCAACTGGTTGAGTCAGTTAGCTCGCTCATTAGCTAATGAGTTAAGTGAGATGATTAAGTCAGCTAACTAGCATGTTAGATAACGAGTAAGCTAACAGAGTAACCATCTGGTTAAGTCAGTTAACTAGCTAGGCAGCTAAATATATGTCAATTTGTTAGCTATGTAGCTAGGTAGTTAACTAACTACTTAAGTCAGCTGGCTAATGAAGTAGCTAGCTAGTTAGCTAACTATTTAAATCAGCTGCGTAGCTAAGTAATTTGCTAGCTAAGTCAGCTAGCTAAGTCAGCAGACTAACCAGCTGGCTAGTTAGGTAGTTAGCCAGTTAAGTCAGTTGGCTAGCCAGCTGAATTTCTGGTTAATTCACCTAGTTAAAAGAACTGGCAAGCCAACTGGCAACGTAGGTAGCTAGCTAGTTAAGTCAGCTAGATAGCTGCTTGGCTAGTTAGTGCTGTCAGTGAGTTAAATCAGCTGGCTAGCCAACTGGGTAGCTCATTAAGTCACCTAGTTTGGTCAGCTGTCTAAACAACTGGTTAGGTAGGTAGCTAGCTATATAAGTCAGCTTACAAGCCAGCAGGCTAACAGGTCAATTCAGTTAGTTGTCAACATGCTTACCTCATGGCTATGTAAGTAGCTAACTAGTTAAGTGAGCTGGCTAGCCAGCTTGCTTCCTTAAATCAGCTATGTAAGCCAGCTGGTTATCCAGGTGGCTAGAGAGTTAGCCAGCTATTTAAGGCAGCTGGTTAAGTCAGCTAGCTAAGTCAACTGGCAACTAGCTGGATAGCTAGTTAAGACAGCTCGTTAAGTCAGTTGGCTATTCAGCTGGTTAGCTAGTTAAAAAGTTAAGTCAGATGGCTAGACATCAGACTAGCTAGTTATTTCAGCTAGTTAATTCAGCTGGCTAGCTAGGAAACTAGATATATAAGTCAGTTATTCATGTCAGCAAGTTAGCTAGTTAAGTCAGCTAGTTAAGTCAGCTAGCTAGATAGATAGCTAGCTAGGTAGCCAGCTTGTTAATCCAGCTTGCTATGCCAGTTAGCTAACTAGGGAGCTAGCTGGTTAAGTCCACTAGTTAAGTCAGGTTGCTAGCTTGCTAAGTCAGCGATAAGTCAGCTGGCTAGCCAGTTGCCTAGCTAGGTGGCTAGCTAGTTAAGTCAGCTGGCTAGCCAGTTAGCTAGCTAGGTAAGCAACCTAGTTAAGTCAGTACACTAGCCAGCTGGTTAGCTAGGTAGCTAGGTAAATAAGTCAGCTAGCAAACCAGTGAGCCACATAGGTAGCTAGCTAGTTAAGTCAGCTGTCTATCCAGCTGGCTACCTAGGAAGCTAGGCAGTCATGTCAGCCTGGTATCCAGCTGGCAGGCTAGTTATGCCACCCAGTTAAGTCAGCTGGCTTGACGGTTGGCTAGCCAGGTAACTAGATAATTAGGTCAGCTGTCTAGCCCACTGGATAGCTAGTTAAGTCACCTAGCTATGTCAGCTGGCTAGCCAGCTGGCTAGATATTTAGCAAGCTATTTAATACAACTGACTAACACTCAGGCTGGCTATATAAGTCAGTTAGTTAAGTCAGGTGGCTAACCAGATGACTAGCTATGCAGTGAGATATTTAACTCAGTTGGCTAGCCAGCTGGCTAGTTAAATAAGTCAGCTAGTAATTCAACTGGCTAGCCAGCTAGCTAGATAGCTAGAGAGCTAGTTAAGTCAGCTGGGTAGCCAGCTGGCTCACTAGTTAAGTCATCTAGTTGAGTCAGCTGGCTAGCGAGCTAGCTAACTGGTTAAGTCAACTAGTTAAGTCAGTTGGCTAGCAAGCTGGCTAGCTAGGTAGCAAACTAGTTAAGTCAGCTGGCTAGCAAGCAGGATAGCTAGGTAAGTCAGCTAGTTAATTTAGTTGGCTTCCCAGCTGGCTAGCTAGGTAGGTAGTTAGTTAAGTCAGATGTCTAGAGAGCTGGCTAGCTGGTAAATACATCTAGTTAATTCAGCTGGCCATGCAGCTGTCTAGTTAATTGTCAGCTGGCCATCCAGTTGGCATGCTGGTTAAGCCAGCTAGTTAAGTCAGCTGGCCAGGGAGCTGGCTAGATAGGTAGCTAGTTAATTACGTCAACTGACTAGCTAGGTAGCTAGCTAGTTAAGTCATCTAGACAAGTCAGCTGGCTAACTAGTTTAGTCAGTTAGTTAAGTCAGAAGGCTAGGCACCTGGCTAACTAGTTAAGTCAACTAATTTAGTGAGCTGGTTAGCCAGTTAGCTGGCAGGTTAAGTCAAGTAGTTAATTCAGCTGGGTTCCCCGCTGGCTAGCTAGGTAGAAAGCTAGTTAAGTCAGCTGGCTAACCAGATGGCATGCTGGCTAAGTCCGCTGGTTAATTCAGCTGGCCAACCAGCACTCTGGCTACTTAAATCAGCTAGTTAAGTCAGCTGGCCAGTCGCCGTGTAGCAGGATATGTAAGCTAGTTAAGTCAGCTGCCCAGTCAGCTTGCTAACTAGGTAGTTACCTAGTTAAGTCAACTAGTTAATTCATTTGGGGAGCTAGGTAGCCTGCTAGTTAAGTCATTTAGTTAAGTCAGCTGTCTAGCCAGCTGCAAAGAGTATAGCTAGATAGTTAAATCAGCTGGCTAGCCATCTGGCTAGCTAGTTAAGTCATGCAGTTAATTCAGCTCCCTGGCCAACATGTTACCTAGTTAGTTAGGTAGTTAACTCAGGTGGCAAGCCTGTTGGATATGTAGGTAGGTGGCTAGATAAGTGAGCTGGCTAGCCATGAGGCTAGCATGTTAGGTCACCTAGTTAAGTCACCTGGCTATCCAGCTGTTTAAAAGCTAGTTAGTTAAGTCTGTTGGCTGGACACCTGTCTACTTTGTAAAGTCAGCTAGTTAAGTCAGCTAGCTAGGTTGCTGGCTAGGTAGGTAGCTGGGAAATGTAGTCAGCTGGCTAGCCAGCTGGCAACTAGTTAAGTCAGGTTGTTTAGTCAGCTGGCTAACCAGCTGGCTAGCTAGTTAACTCAGCTTCTTAAGTCAGTTGTCTAGCCAGCTGGCTAGCTATTAAAAAGCTAATTACATCAGATGGGTAGACAGCTGACTCGCTAGTTATTTCAGCTAGTTAAGTCAGCTGGATAGCTAAGTAGTTAGCTAGTTAATTCAGCTAGATATATCAGCCTGCTAGCTAGTTAATTCCGCTAGTTAAGTCACCTAGATAAATAACAGCTAACTAGGGAGCTAGCTAGTTAAAGCAGCGAGTTAAGTCAGCTGACTAGGTAGGTAGCTAGCTAGTTAAGTCACCTAGTTAGGTAAGCTGACTAGCTAGTTAATTCACCTAGTTAAGTCAGCTTGCTGGCCAGCAGTTTAGCTAGTTAGTTAGGTAGCTAATTCTGCTGGCAAACCAGTGGTCTATGTATGTAGGTAGCTGGTAAAGTCAGCTGACTAGCAATCAGGCGTCTAGTTATGTCAGCTATTTAAGTCTGCTTGCTATTCAGCTGTCTGTCTAGGTAGCTAGCTAGTTCAGTCTGCTGGCTAGTCAGCTGGTTACTTCGTTAAGTCAGCTAGCTTAGTCAGCTGTCTAGACTGATGGCTAGCTATGTAGCTAGGCAATTAAGTCAGCTGGCTAACTAGCTGGACTAGGTAGTTAAGTAAGCTTCTTAAGTCAGCCTGCTAGCCAGCTTGCCCGCTAGGTAGCTAGCTAGTTATGTCAACTGCATAGCCATCTAACTGGATAGCTAAGTCACCTAGATATGTCAGTTGACTAGCCAGCTGACTATCTAGGTAGCTTGCTATTTAAGTGAGCTGACTAGACAGCTGGCTAGCTAGATAAGTCACCTAGATAATTCAACTGGATAGCCAGCTGGCTAGCTATGTAGCAAGCTACTTAACTCAACTGGCTAGAAAGGAGGTCCGCTAGTTAAGAGAGCTAGTTAACTCAGCTGGCTAGCCAGCAGACTAGCTAGGTAGTGACCTAGTTAAGTCAGTTGACTGATCAGAGGACTAGTTAATTAAGTCAGCTAGTTAAGACCATTGGCTATCCACATGGCTAGAGTGCTAGAGAACTGGTTAAGTCAGCTGGCTAGCCAGCTGGATAACTTAGTTAAGCCAGCTAGTTTAGTCACCTAGATAGCTAGCTGCCTAGCACGTTAATCAACTAGTGGATTAATCAGCTGGCTAACTAGCTGTCTGGTAGTTAGGTTAACTCATTAAATCGTTGGATAGCAAGCTCGCTAACTAGTTAAAAAGCTAGTTATTTCAGGTGGCTAGACAGCCGTCTTGCTAGTTATTCAGCTAGTAAGGTCAACTGGCTAGCTAGGTAGCCAGCTAGTTAAGTCAGCGAATTATGTCAGCTAGCTGGCTAATTAAATCAGCTAGTTAAGTTGGCTATCTAGCTAGAAGCTAGATAGGGTGCTAGCTAGTTATTTCAAATGGTAAAGTTAGCTGGTTGCTAGGTAGCTAAATAGTTGTCATCTAGTTACGTCAGTTGGAAAGATAGTTAAGTCAGATGGCTAGACACCTGCCTAGCAGAGTAGCTAGGTAGTTAAGTCAGCTGGCTAACTAGCTGGCTACCTAGTTAAGTCACCAAGTTAAATCAGCATGCTAGCTAGCTGGCTAGCTAGAAAACTAAGTAGTTAAATCAACTGGCAAGCAAGTGGGATATGTAGGTAGAAAAGTAAGTCAGCTGGCTATCCAGCTGGCTAACTAGGTAGCTATGCAGTTATGTAAGCCTGCTAGCAAGCTGGCTAGTTAGTTAAGTAATCTAGTTAAGTCAGCTGGCTAGCCACCAGGCTAGCTATTGTTGTCAACTTGTTATGTCAGCTCACTAGCCAGCTGGTTTAATAGTATGTCAGCTAGTTGAGTCAGCTGGCTAACCAGCTGGCTAGCTGGTTAAGTCAGCTAATTAT